>NC_139404.1:62764669-62804669 GCF_905368555.1 Meleagris gallopavo
TATAGCAGTTTGTTTTCAGCTCCTAAAAGGTTAAAATCTAGGTGGAAGAAGGAAGAAGAGAAAAGGATAGAAAGCCCATCTGGTCTTAAAAATGTGTACCAATTTTTAACCCAGATTTGAAAACTGCCAAGTTATAATAAACACCTGTAAACCTGGGTTTATAATGGAAACTGCAAGTGACCCCTCATTGCAATGGAGCCTGGACAATAACAGTTTACAGAGCAGCTGAAAGTCATTCATAACAAGCTGAATAAACTGACTCTGAAGAAGGAGAATCGTAGAGTTGGTGAGAACGTAGTTCAAAGCCTAAAATAGTGGCCGACAAGATTTTCATTAAAAAAAAAAAAAAAAAAAAAGCACTGCCAGTTCTTGAATGGCTTTTTAAGGCCCCCTTGAAACCTCCTGCTAGTACTCCCCCCCTCCTTCCCTTTGCGGATGTCAAAATAGAAGCAGCTTGTTCTGTCTAAGGCCAAATTCCACTAACTACAGTTTCTGTCTCAACAAAGTAATCAGTGTAGTGCTATAAGGGCCACACCTACACATCCCTGCCAGCTCCGAGACCAAGATCAAGTTTCTCTTTCACAATTTCTTACATCCTTTGTCACACCACGCACTCCCTGTACATACTCTGAAAAATCAAACAAAAGAGCATCCATAAATATGAAGTGGATCACTTATGTTCAAGTCACTCCATGCCAAGTTCCAGAGGACATGGTGTTTGAGGAGAAGGCATACAGTAGGAAAGTTAAAATGCGATGTGGCTTGTTGTCTCTACGGAAACAACTCACAATAAAGTTTGCCAAAGTACTTCAGAGGTTTAGGAATTAATCCTATTTTCAAAGGTCAGTTAAGAAATTACAGGTCTGTCCATCCACTTTCAATGAAATCTAGTCTCTGGATGTCAACAGGAATAACCGGAGAATCTGGAGCTAAAAGGGTACATCAGTGTATACGTGATCTGAGTCAAATTTGTCCTTTATTTATATGTTTTGCCTCACTATTAGAAAAGACCCTTTCCAACTTGTATTTCTTGTTAGTGAGAGGTAACTAGGTACATACCTGAAGTATTCATTTTCTCTCTAACCACGTCTCTTTTTCAGCACCCTCCTTCTGAAGGAGCATTAAACATTTCTGCCTTATTTTTGCTTCTTTCTCACTCATGCCTTACTATCATAATTAGCAGGAATGAAAAGCTGAAAGTAAAATTCTTTGCCTCTTAAACATTTAAATTCTTTAGTAGTAAATGCCATCATCGACAATTCCCAGGCCAGAGAAAGACCAGAAAGGAGTCTTCCTGAGCCCTACCACCAAGGGGAGCCCTCAGCTCTGAATTAAGTAGACAATGAGTCCTTCAGGAAATTCAGCCTGTCTTGTGTAGGGCCAGCGCTGGCATCTGCAAGTTTTATGGATCCTCATCTCTGAAAACTTACTTAATAACAACCAGATTCAGAATTTTGATAGAAGAGTTCCTATGCAGAGGCCACTGGCGGGAATGTAACTACCAAAACATAGGCCTCTGACAGACAGAGAGTTTAAGAATCTCTTTGATACCTAAAGTGTTACGGTTTTGGTGTCTATATCATCTGTGGGAGTCCTAGCACATAATCTCTCTCACATAATCTAGGAAGTCTAGTGACTTCCTAGGAGTATTTACAATCACAGCTCTCTCTTGTCCCTTATGGAGAAAAGAAACTCTCAGGATTGCTTCAACATAAAAACAAATGAGGGACAGAGATTAGGATTCTGTTTGGAAGATGCTTTTAATGAAATATCCTACTAAGGGACTGTCTTGATACCATCTTTAAGGATATAATGCCACCTACTGAATTACAATCACTGCAGCCTGAAGCTCATGAGTTTTTTCCCCAAGGGGTTCAGTTACGTGCTCATCCAGACCTGGCTCTGTCTAACATACAAGATAAAAATTGGAGCCCTAGGAAGTGGAATGGCTTTAAACTTTCTGCCAATAATTGGCAACATGTATTTATTCATTTTTGGAAATTACGACTTGCGTGGGCACTTGATCCTCCTTTAAAAAAGAAGCTGCATTTAGCTTTAATCTTATTGTGAGGGGGACTGTGACAGCTGGTTTGAAAGCACTCTTACCATACATGATTCCTCCCATGGACTCAGGTACTTCACGAAAAATCAACAAGAAGATTCTGAATAAGAGCATGAGAAGTAGCAGAGTCAAGAACTCAGAATTTGAAAATCCCTGGGTAACAGTTAAGAACAAATTAATCTTGTATAAGTCTCATTTATGCTCTTGTAGAGGTGTACTGTAACATAATTCTGAAGGACTCACACCATTAGTGGAGCTGTGGAACAAGATCACATTCAGTTACTAAACATTACAACACTTCTCTTGTTTTCCTTATTAAAGACAGCTCCTTCAAGCCTCACAGTTGGTACAGAACCATGATTCCCCCATACACCCTAGTGCGCTTACCCAAGTATTGAAGTCATTCACGAAGAAAAATAAATCCAACTACTCAAAATCCTTGTGAGAAAGAAAGATTCACCCTATCCCAGAAAAAGCTAGAAACTGGCTCTGCAACTTTCAACAGGGCCCATCCTCATTAAACAGCTAACATTCACCATTACTTTTTAAGCTTCTGGTACCTCATGGTTCTTTTCATGTTGAAAGTACAATTCTCATTCATTGGAGGTGGGAGTATTTGGTACGTTTGCCAACTTGACCCCAGGTGCCTTGTGTTAGGAATTCAGAAACACAGAACACACATTTTGTAACTATGAAAGGTGATGAAAGAGATGGAATCCTATTTACTTTTCAACTATTAAAGTTGAATGTTTTGACTAGAAGACTGTTCTTGGTTTTCTATCTCTTATATCTTGTGTTAATCACTATATGTCCTTTGTAAGAGATGAGGTAGGGATTCTGTTGATGCTAGCCTTTTTACTCATATAGTTCAGATTTTTTTCCCAAGGTATGTTTATCCCATGCAGTTAATGATGCAGGTGGCTGTGTAATTAAAAGCACTATCATGATTTGTATTCATAAAGGAAGTGAATTGAAGTTGTATGTAAATACAATAATACTTGTATTTCCTGTATGCTTTTCATCACAAATATTTTATATGTAGCTTCTCAACTAGAACAAAAAGAAAAAGATTTTAAAAGTCTGAAATAGAGAAATAGAGATTTCTTTGAGATGACTGTAAGGTCTCTTAAAGCAGCCTTGGATCTCTGGCCCATAGACCAGGACAACATAGGCGCTGCTGGCAGTTACACATCTGGCAACTTAATGCTCACTTTACCGATAAAGTTTCACCTCTTGAAACCAACTTAGGACTCTTGAGTTTCATTTGTACCAATATCTTCCTTGTATTTTCTCCTATGTAGTCCTTTTCTGCTCATCTTTATCTACTGTCTTTTGCCTTAGCTCACCTTACTGTCTCTTTGGTGCTGATTTGCTATTTTACTTTCATGTCCCGCAGCTCTTCTCTCCCTTTTACTTTATTTTCTCTGCCTGAACTGCTGAGCTAAGGGACACAGCAGGGCTTTGAAGCCCCTCCTCTAAGTGCTTCCAGGGTGTCTAGGAGGGAATAGGTGAGAAACACCTAGAGTTTTCTTTTGGGCCATGAGCATGGCTACAGGGCAGCCCAGGTAGGCAGGAGGAAGATCAGGGAAGGGATTAGAGCTTTTAAGCGGCAGCTGAATCTTGGGAAAACACAGAAGTTAAGCTCTGAGGTCTACTGATGCATATGAACCAAATCCCTGGGAGGCTCTTAACTTTGCCAAATTTAGGCAGCTTTTCACAAGTGTGTAAGAATTCATATCCTTGGCATGAGGGTGAATTTTTGCTATGTGTGTGACCTTTCATATCCTAATCAAAATAAAGGGGACAGTAGAGATCCTTGGTTGGGACCTTTTTGTTATTATTTCAATGTTATGTTGTTTTTGGTTTTGTGTTTTTTTTTTTTTTAACACCCCCCCAAAAAAAAGATGAACAAAATGTGCTTTTCTGCTCATTTTTGTTTTGTTCTCAGAAATAGCTGAACAGTTTTAACTGAAACTCAGGAAAAAAAGGGAGGAATGGAGGCCTGAGGCAGAATTCTGCTGTAGGAAATTTCAGTCCAGATTCTGAGAGTCTGGCAGAACTAGAAACAACTGAAAACAGGACTTTATAACAGAGCATGCAAGGTACCTTTCAGTTACAGACACACAGAAAGTGCTGTCTTGTGTTGTGGCTGCTTCATTGTCTCCAATCTCAGACAACAGACTCAGCTTGTGAGCTCTGCTGTGTTCATAGCATTTATTTATTTATTTATTTATTTATTTATTTTAATATGACTCTACTAGCTTATGCATTTAAATATGAATTGATATGTCAATCTTTATGCACATGTGAAGAAAAAAAATCAGGCCTATATACATTTAGATAAGGACTCAGACTGGTAAGCTGTCCTCCTGCTGAACTATCACCACTACTTCCTTTTGCAATCATGTATGTATGTGAAAGACTTTCCGTCCACTAACATCCATGCCTTCAAGTGGTGTGTGAGGGTTTTTTGTCTGATTTTAGTTATCAGCATCATCTTTCTGGCCACAGAGTCTGGAGCATGCCCCTGAGACTGAGCTTCAGAAAGCTGGATTCCATTCAGACTTCTGAGAGTTGTATGTCTCTGTCACCATATATCAGAAAACCCTTCAGAAGCCTGGGAGTTCACTGTCAGTCACATGTGAAGTTTGTGAAGCTACTCTGGAATTTTAAACGCCTTCTGCTTAGGAACAAATGGGACTAGTAAAGCCATGGAGTAATAATCAGAATAAGGTCACTGTATAAAGATATGCTTGGAACATGAAACTTTAAGTGGAGCCTGTACGTGTTTGTTTGAAGAAATGCTTCAGAGTAAGAGGTGGACAAAGTGTGGATTAAAGCCCACAGAAAGAAAAGGCTGTAATTCTAATATTAATTACTTTTGCATAATTAAATGTTTCTCATGTCCAGTGGCTGTGACTTCAATCTGTCTTTGCCAAAGTTTGAAATCTAGTTTTATAGTTTTGGTTCTTTTCTGGTGCACTGCAGGTTTATGTTATGTCATTTTCCTTTCCTTTTCCTATTTTAACTTTCCATGATTGGGATAGTGCTCTGAAGGTGATGTTAGTTATTTTGTTAATTGTGGAAGATCGGATGATGGTTAGAGAAACAATTAGGAGAGCTGAAATGCCTTTCATCACTACAATACATGAGAGCAGAGTTGAAAACACTAGGAAACGTCCACCTTTCAAGACTTTGATGTTAGGCATGTTTGGAGTCTGATACCAGTTTTGTAACTGTAGGTTATTAACTAAACTGGTTTATTTCCATAAGGTTATGAATGCTACCATATTTTCAGTTGTCTAGATCTTGCTAGGGAACCTTATATTAAGTTCCAGTTGTGAAAGTTGGATTTTGTATTAGTCAATTGTGCCACATCTAAAGATGAAATTTGTGTAGCCTTGTTGAACCTCAGATAAATTGGTGTGAAATATTAAGCTGAGCTTTCCACCTACATTTTTCAGTGTCATGTAGAGATCAGTTACCATGAGTGGCTTGAAAACCAGTGACACCCAGCTCTTTCTCCCTATTTCACATGATCATAGAATCATAGAATGGCTAGGTTTAGAAAGGACCTCAAGGATCATTTAGTTCCAACCCCCTGCTGCAGGTGGGGTTGCCAGCCACTAGACCAGAGAGCCCAAGAAATTAGCAAGCCTGACTTTGAATGCCTCCAGGGATGGGGCATTCACAAATTCTCTGGATAGCCTGTGCCAGTGTCTCACCTCCCTCTGAGTGAAAAATTTCTTCCTACCATCTACCTAAATATCTCCTCTTTCTGTTTAAATCCATTCCCCCTTGTCATATCACTATCTACCTCAGTAAAAAGTCCCTCTCCTTCTTGTAAACTCCTTTCAAGAACTGGAAGATCGCAATGACGTCTTCCTAAAGCCTTCTCTTCTCTGTGGGAATACAAGAAGGACTATTCAGAGCAGAAGCTACGGGAGCTACGGAGCAAGACTGAGAACCAAGGACACCTCCAAAAGAAGAGAAAAACGAAGTCAAGTAAGCAGCATGATGGCCATGTGATGATGACCCCAATTGGAGGAAGAGAAAACATGTCTAGGAAGGACTCATGACTGATTGGATGAGCGCCTGCATGCACAATTAAGGAATGTTTGTAGAATGTTTTGTTGACATGTAAAGGCGGGTGGGAAAGTTAAAAGAGAAAACTTGTGAATGTATATAAGGGATGTTAGAACCTATAATAAATGATTTGGGACATTCACATCTGAGTCCATGCCTCAGATGCTGCACTTCCCTAAGCTAAAAATCGCAAGTCCCTCAACCTTTCATCATATGAGAGGTGCCCCAATCCTCTGATAATCTCTGTGGTCCTTCTGTGGCCCCTCTACAACAGCATCACATCCTTCTTGTGCTCAGGGCCCTAGGGCTAGCCACAGTACTCCAGATGAGACCTCACAAGGGTAGAACAGAGAGGCACAATCACCTCACTTGCCCTGCCACCTCTCTTTTGATGCAGCTCAGGATGCTGTTGGCCTGCAGGAGTACAGTGCTAGTTCATGTCCATCTTTTCATTGAACAGAACCTCCAAGCCCTTCTTCGTAGATTTGCTCTCTAGGAGTTCATCTTCCAGTCTCTACACTTATTCAGGATTGCCCCAAGCTAAGTGCAACACTTTGCATTTGGTCTTATGAATCTCATTTGGTTCTTGTGGGCACACTTTTTAAGCCTATCTAGATCCCTCTGGTTGGCATCTCTTCCTTCTATTGTATTGACTGCACCACTCAGGGTTATCAGCACACTTGTTGAGGGTATGCTCAATCCCACAGTCTAAGCTTGCTTGAAATACAATTCCCCCGGGAATTGGATTTCAGTACTGTACCAATTTGAGCTCGTGCCCATCTCTAGTCAAAGCGTTTTCTTCACTCTTCTGTACCTAGTAGGTGGTAGTTGTCTAAGAACAATTGTCAGCATCTGCACCTTTTATACTTTGAGACTAGGTATAAACCAAATATATGTGACCTATAACTTAAAATGATTCTAACGCTGATGCTATTGCAGATTGTGATTTCCTGTTTGTAGGATGTTATAATGCACCTCTGCTCTTTGCAAGATGTTTTCTAGTCAGAATAGAATGAAAATTATTGAAAAAAGCGTATATTTCTTCAACCGGTCTTTTTACAAACTATTTTTTAGATATCTGTATATTACTGTAGATATCATCTACAGAGATGCATAAATGATGGAACTTTTCTCTTAATAGAAAAGAAATGGTGATAGGGGGTTTCCATGAAGATTCTTTGATTTCAGAATTTGTTCTCCCTGAGGTCCAAAATAGCCCAAATTTAACTTTCAGAACATGCTGCAGAGCTATTTTTTGCTGAGCTTTTGCTGAGGGTTGAAGAGCATGAGGCAAGCTGGGAATTTATTTGTGATTCTGGGCTGATTTGATTTATGTGGGCAGGGAGTTATTTGGACTGAGCAAGTAATTTTGTTTGTTATGAATATTTTTAATTAGTTATAAGCCCTCAAATCTTTAGAATAAAGACAATTTATTTATACTCTGGAAAAAAATGAATAAAATAGATTATATATTTAAGGCTTTTTTGTAATGATTTACTCTTCCTTGTAATTGTGTGTAGTGAACAGATTATCTTTTCCTTTATGATTCAGTTTTCCTTTAAGTGCTTCTTCCCCTTTGCTGGTACATCAGAGAGAATCTGTTGAAATTAATTGGGATCACTTTAGGCTCATGATCTCACTTGCCAGGTCAGTTTTACAAAATTCTCTTACCTTTTTTGGAAAAATGGAATGATTTGTGGCCTGAAACAGTTCTAATCAGTCCTTCCAAATTCTGAGGGCTACTCCTTGGCATGACAGCTTCATAACTTCAAAAGACCCATCCCTTGACAAAGGAGCTGGAAAGATTAAGGCCTGTGTCTCAGTGAAGTGATTTGGCATATCCCATGGAACCTAACATTCCCCATAAATTTCAGATTTGCAAGACACTGATTAGCGACTGTTTAGTGGGAAATGATTGCAAAATGATCACAGTTAATTCTGACATTTCTTAAAAGAAGAAACTGCAGAAATTAATAGAATATATAGAAAATATGATGCTGTCCATCTTTTTTCTTTTTTTTTTTTTTTGCCAAAATTAGACTGTTTCTACTAGGCATGATTCAATGCTCTGAATAAATTTAATGAATCAGTGATACTTCTATCACTAATAAGATCTTATTGTCTCTTTCCTCTTCCTCCATAGTCAGCTTCTCCACTTGTGCTCATCCCACTTAAACCATTTAAATAAAAACAAATATGAGAATATTGTCCTTTAATTGATACTCATATTTAGATTTCACCTTTTAGTTGTTGGTAATATACATAAATATAGAAAGAGAATAAAAGTTAACATTCAGGCTCTTACGCTGTCTTGTGCAATAAAAGCATTGCTGGAAATGACTAGCAGCAGTTTGGAGAAGTGACTGTACCTAGAATCCAGGCTTAGGTGCCCATTTTTATGTTTATGTATGTGGATGAGCTTTCGGGAAGCAACTAACTAGGAACTAAAACTCTTAAATTGGGCTTTTTTTTTTTTTTTTTTTTTCTTTTCTATTTTCTTACCTAATAGAGACCGAACTCAAACTTCAAATGTTGACATCCTTAACTACTAGTAGCAAGGTAAGAAAGTCAGATCCCTGCTTTGTCTGTTCAACCATTATAGAAGCTTAATATATTTTAAAATTATTTCCATATTTGGTATGTGACCTCAAACACTTAAGGCTGCTTTCGTGATTCTACTTATTCTGTTTCAGGTTTAGCTTTATACCATCTATGCAGACACCTGCGAATCAAATATAGGAAGCCCCACAAATTATCTATGTGCAAAAGAATAGGCATGGGGCAGTTTAATCAAAGAAATCTAATTTGCAGAGAATCATATAAGGAAATTTGTTCAGATAACTTGGCAAGATTTGAGGAGTAAGATTCCCAGGAATGATCTTAGATTCTGTACCTCAGGTGAAATACTGTTATTTTAGGAATCTGTTTGAGGAAAGAGCACATTTTGGAGTGGAAGTGGTGGAGGAGGAGAATATGAGAATCCAACAATAATCATTTACAGTTGAAACTTATTCAGAGAAGAGCAATCTATAGTCTCCTCGTACTAAACTATATTATATAATGTTGGGGAGCAGCTTGTATCCTTTGTTAGTTGCTGTAGATGTCTTGGGCATGTTTGGAAAGGCTTCAGTAGTGAAAATGTTGCATTTTCAACTCACGCAGACCAAAATTTTCTTTGTGAGCAATGTGGAAATGTGGGCAAATCTCTGAGAATTTGAGGGACTGTGGCATTTGCTTGTCTTCACAAGCAGCTTGGGCCCGAGCTGAGATGAGCTGTGTTGTGCAAAGCTCAAATATTTGCGTTTCAGCTAGCACAGGTTTATTTATATTTATGTTTGTTATTTTTCTTTCTCTGAGCAATTTCCTAAATGTCTCTGGATATTATAGATCCTGGATAAAATCATGAGGAAATCCTGCTTTGGATTATTTAATGCTTATAAAAACTCACAGGAAATATTAATGTGTGCACAAATATGCCATTGCTTTAAATAGACACCTGTCGGAAAATTGTAAATATATGTGAACTCAAGCATACCACGTAAAATTTAATCTGAAATTAGGGCAGATCTTGCTAATGAGATAAATCCCTTTCCATTGAGAATAAGAACCTGCTCTGATATGTTTTCTTTCTTGAAAACATCAAGCCCAATTTATTTCCTGTGACAGAAATAAAAGGAACTCCATCAAATCTATCACAGTGAACCATTTTTAAAAGCGTGTTTAAGAAACTGGTCTTCTGGATATTTCCTGAAAATGAAATAACAAGAGTGGAGAGGAAAAAAAAAAATAAAAAAGAGGGAGTGATGCTTCTAAAAGCATCTTCTTATACTTTTAATTTAGATGGGCTTTGGTGCTAATGATTCATTAGGTTATGCCCTTTAAATGGTCTTGTCTTGAAAATGCCAACATTTTGAAGCAGACTTGAGTGTATTTTGCAGACATCATGCACTTGTTATTAAGATGGGGCTTTTTATTTTTTTAATTAAAAACATCTTGTAAATTATGTACGCTTCAGAACTTTTGCAGTTTTGCTTTCTGCCTCTGGACTGACTGGGGGAGGTAGTAACACACTGAATTAATGTCTGTGTTACATTACTTGGAGTAACACTGTGGTGATGAGATATCTGTGAGGCTTGAAAAGATGAACATGAATTACCATTTCAAGTCCCAACTACTTACAGAACACAGAAGAAAGCAGGAGAAGCCTAGTGCATGCAGGACTTTGAGGGATATAGGATAGAGGCTGATTGGTTACTATTCTTTCTGGTGTCTGCATAAATGACAGCATAAGTTAGCAGTTTTCCATGTTGCCTTAATGTCAAATCTTGCAGCTGCATAAGAAAGGCAGCTAGCACTGCTTGCCCTCTTGTCTTATTGGTCATCTATGTTTTATATTTATTGATGATATGAGCTGTACAAGCACAGCTCATAGGAGCTGTGGCCAGGGGAGAGCACTACATTGGTTTCTGCACAAACCTTGTGATCCCATACTGGGTGCACCAGCAGATCCAAGTAAAGGGACACCAAAGGAAAAATAACGTCTTTGTGCATGGTATTTTAGTGTAGAACGGTCCCTTGGGAAGAGTTTAGAGGAAGGAAGGTAATTGACATGGCTTTCTGGCTATTTGCAGAGACATCTTTCAAACAATATGCTATGCTTTGAGAGAAAACATACTCTGACAATCTGGAAATATGACAAATGGGTTGTAAAGAGTGACATTGTGATCTCATAGTGCAGAAATCATGGGGAGCAGAAAAAAACATCTTCCATTTGAGGCACTAGAAATGAGGAACCAGGGAACACAGCCTGAGAAATCACATGGATCCATTCAAAACCACTGCACTTTTGTAAAGGAACTTTACAGCAGTGTTTTGCATGAATATAAGGAGAACAAGCTTGCATTTGTCAGAGCTGGGGGGAAAGAAGTTGTTGTAACTGTGAAGCAAGTTCCATGAATATATAAAAATGTGGATCTGAGGATTTGGAAGGAGTTTCAGTGTGTAGAGATCTCAGTTGAAACTGACAACGAAATTACTGATCAGGCTGACAGGACCATGGGAGTATCACAGTGAATAACTACAAAGGAGAGCGCTGAGTGTGAATGGACAATGAGAGTTATGAGAAGGAGACTGGCTCAAATGTTCACTCAGGTTGGAGAGCATGACATAGGAAAACTGGTGGATTTGTGAACTGCTTGGGTAATAGTGCATTTGTTTAAAGAGTAGGTTATTCAGAGTCTAGAGAAAGAGGCAAACCATATTGGATATCAAGTGGAAGAAAGCTTAACATAGAAAAGACATCGCTTACCATTGTGACAATCAGTTCTCTACATTCTTTAACAATGGTCTTATTTTAGAATGTGATCTCTTAAGCTGATCTTCCATAATTTGGCTGCCTAAACCACCTTTGAAAGCTTAAATGGAATTAATAAAAACTGAGAGTCCTTTTTTTTTGGGGGGGGGGTGAGGATTGGGATGAAGGATGGGAAAATTTAAAACCACACTAGGATAAAAAATTCCATGGGGAAAAGGAGGCTGAGGGGAGACTTTATTGCTCTCTTCCAGTATCTGAAAGGTGCTTACAACAAGAGTGGGGTTGGTCTCTTCTCACTGGTGACAGGCGACAGGATGAGGGGAAATGGCCTCAAGTTTAGGTTGGGTAAGGTTAGGTTGGATATCAGGAAAAACTTCTTTACAGAAAGGGTTGTTAAATACCGGAATAGGCTCCCCAATGAGGTGATTGAGTCATCATCCCTGGATGTGTTTATAAACCATTTGGATGTGGTGCTCAGGGACATGATTTAGCGGAGGGTTGTTAGGGTAGTTTGGTTACGTTGTGGTTAGACTCGATGATCTTTAAGGCCTTTTCCAACCTGAGCAATTCTATGACTCTATGATTCTATGAACTAAAGAAAAAGGAACTATTCCTTTCAGGTGGCAGACACAAAAATGCATTTAAAAGACCAATTGAGATTATTAAAAACTAAATCAAACTATACATGCAAAATGAAAATAGAAACTCAATAACTTCATCTGAAAGTCCTTTCCAGAAGAATATTAATGTGAGTTAGAGTTGAAGTGGAAAAAATTATTTAAATTTAACCTTTTATTCTGATTATTATTTGTACATACTCCAAATGTACTCATAGCTTCACATAACTTTTATACATGTCTGTTTCAGCATATGTGTAAGTTGTGAACAGATAACTGTGAGTTTGGTTTCAAGTAATTTCTATTTGGTTATTGCATAGGAGCAATTTTGTTGTTGTTGTTGGAAGATGCCAAAGGCATACTAAGGAAGTTCAAACAAAAGTTTCCAAATATATTTATCCTTTACTTCCTCATCTTCTTTCCTTAGCATATAACTTAGGAATTATAAAGTACATGATTTTATGTCTTTTAGTTCTTTTTGGTAAAAGACATCTAGCACTTCATCTAGCAATTGGCAACCCTGTCTGCATCAGGGGGTTGGAATCTGATTATCCATAGGTCCCTTCCAACCCAAGCCATTCAGTGATACTATGATTCTGTGAAAATACAATATTAAAGTTGAATGTGAGCAATTGCTAACTTTTCCTTTTAATAATTTTATGAATGTCATATAATCAGACTTACTGTTTTCCTTACTTTGTACCTCCAAATCTTTTCTTCTCCTTAATTAGTCCTTTCTTTATTTTCAGTCTCACATTAGCACCGAGTAAGAATAGATGCAATAACACTGATGAGGACTAGACTTTCTGGCTTGCTTCTGCAAATAATTATTCTCCTATGTGCCTACTTATTCTGCATATAATTCCATGTAAAGAGTAAATTCTGAAACTCCTGCAGCACTCAATCTTTGTGAAACACACCTTGAGAGGGCACTTAGGAGACTCAGTAAAGATGGCCTTTTCAAAAAGTGGAGCAAATCTGGATATAGCTAAAGATCAAACACTATTCTGCTTTTTCAAAGGTACAGTAACCTTTAAAAAAGTCCAGCCCACATTAAAAACGTCATCCATAGGTTTGCAGTATGTTATGAGTAGCCTAGTTTCATTAAATTAGCAAGGTTGTTTCACTGATAATGAGCTTATGACATTAGAAGATGTGGTCTTTTGTTTTATTGAAGATACTGCTATGAAATACAGATGTCTAATGCAAAACACTGAAGATGTTTCAGTATATTACCATGGGAGTGGTAACTGAATTCCAGGGTGCTATAGGTACTTGTTTTTTTTTAACTGTATTAAACAGCTAAAATTGCTTTACAGACCTTAGCAAGTGCATGAAATGGCCTTTGCATTTATTTTACACCAGTGTGAGCTGTGAATTTGGAGCTTTATATATAATCATTGTGTATTCAATAGTTACAACAATTGAATAATTTCAAAGTAACTAAACATCAGAAGCAAATGAGTCTACTAATATGTTTCTCCAAATTAACTGACAAATTTCAAGAACTATTCATAATGGAAGTTTATTAGGATCTTGGCCAGTGCTCATTTAAAAACTGCGTCCCATAAGAGTGTGTGAGTACTACTGTGATCATAGAGTTAGAGATTGGTTATATGAGAGATCACAGAGGAACTTCTCATTAGAATGGGAATCCTATGTGATTAACAGACTGAGACTTTTGCAAGCGTAAAGTATTTACCTACTGTCACTGATTTCAGTGGGAATGGAGTTAGACAGCTTTTGAAAATGGAATCCATATTTTTGAAAGCATTGAATGCTTCAGAGTTAGGGCTACCTCAGAGGTAGTAAACACTTAGCTTTTACGTTTTGATGATGCCCCTGCAAAGTAGAGAATGCAATCAAGTCAATGCTAAACAGTGGTTCCTAACACATGGCCATTCTCCAGAGGTTTCTCAAACATTAGCAATTAGCACATTTTGTCACAATGCTATTTTCAGAGTGTACAGTTTAATTAAAATAGATAGCAGTGAAACACTCAGCTGTTTAAACATCAGCAAGATACATCAGATTTTAACCTGGCTGAAGTTTAAAATAGCATACATTTTGACAAGTTTAGCTAGTCAACATTTCAGTGACGTTTAAGTTACTTAAAAAAATTTAAGCCTGTTATTCAGAATTAATTAACTAGATAGATTTTTAAAATGTTGCCTAGCTACATACAGTATTATTGCATAACCCAGTAGTTGGGTATATCACTGTTATCTATCATGTATATTTAATCTACAGCTAAATTAATTCATTGTCTGGTGATATTGTTGCGAGTGTATATTGCTGCCTTGCTGACTGAAAATTAACCAGTTCTGTGACTCAGCTACCCAACCTGAGAGACAGAGCCTGTGAGCGAAAAGTAAGGAGCTTAGATCCATAGTTATATATCCAAGCAGGTGGTCTGAGATTTTACTTTTGGTACTAACAGGAGTTGGATGTGGATACAAGTGAATGTCTCAATAGTATAAGGTTTATGTATGCACATAAAGTACGATTTCACACATGACGTACAGCCATGTATTGCTCTGTGTGCAGTTCTACATATATGTATGTTCTTATGAATACAATTAATGAAACTTCATAAATAGAAACATGCATGGGAATTTTAGGTTTATAGTATTTTAGGAGCTTTTTTGGGGAGAGGGTGTTGGGGAGAGTATTCTCAGTGGACTAGGATTTCCAATATGAAATTTACCGGCAGTGTAAATAACTATTCCCAGCACAACTTTAGACCTAGAATTTAATGTCATAACATAAGCACTTCTCCACTCTTTTTGTGGACATTTTATTTTCCCGTATCATGAACTTCTAAGGCTTGATTTTTTCAGAAAAGCTGAGCATCCATAGCTCCAAGTGAAGCCAGAAAGAATATAAGTGCTTAGCTCTTCTGAAAAGTGGGCTTTTTTTAATTCCTAAAATAATGGTTTCAAGAAAAGTTCAATATAGGTATTTTTTAATAGTTGGGGCAGATCAAATTAAGCTTTTCAGAATGTCACTGTGAGGCTTTTAACAGAAGGAGCAGAATCTGCTTGATATCTTCTCCATGTAAGTTGTCATTTCTTTTCCTCCTTATATCTGGTTGTACAGCCATAAATTGAGAAAAATTATCATTTACATAACTGGGTTATTGAACATCAAGCCTGTTAGCTAACAATTGTAAGAGATGAGGGTAATATTTGTATTTAAAAAAAAAATCTCTTGCTTTTTCCTTCCACATTTGATCAGCTTCATGAGATAAGGTATGAGCACAGTTCAACTGTGTCACTGCAGTAAGGCTGGAACAGATCTATATTGCAAGAAACATGAATCTTCACATGTGTTTTGTTTTAGTAGATGTATTTTTTAACCTGGAGATTTTATAGAACTGCATATCTGTACTTTTATAGCATTCACATGACCTTTGTGATAAAAAGAGGCCTTTTCTTTTAACTCCTAAATTCACAACTGCTCTGATAATTTCTCAGATAAAATGCGATGATGACCATGGTATAAAGGTTGAGATAGTTGCTGTAGGTAGGTAGATAGATTGAACTTTAAAAAATCATCTCCTGTCTGTCACTATACCCTACACTACTAAGAGAATGCAATATTTAATATCAATCCTGTACTTCTTTTCTAATTCCTTCAGCTCAGCCATATTTTGCTATATATAATAGCAATTTTTAATTTGTTGAATGTAAATGCCTCCATTCATATATATCTCAAAAGAGCCTCATTCCTTCCTGGGAACTGGGGAGGCGCTCTACCACCAAAAACTGACCTATTGGGTGACTCCTCAGCATCTATGTTTGACAGTAGTGTAATGGGAAAACAGCAAAATCAGAGCAGACTTGGAGGATGAGATGCAAGCCACGTTATACAGTCGTTCTGTTAGAACATATGATTGATTGATGACAAAACATTTCCACACACACACACACACACCAAAAAAAAAAAAAAAAAAAAAAGGAAGTTGGAGATACTGTAATAGGAGCTGCAATGTTTGTGGACTGCATTATATTTTGGCTGCTGGTAATGATAGTGTTTTCAAACAGCTGACTGCATCTACCTTTTTGTGTGTGTTTGCATGAGTGGAGGTGATGCACAGACTTCACAGTATTTTTAGCCATTGTTCATTCTGTCTCAATCCCTTCTTTTTACATGTCTCATCATTGTAATCTCAGATCCACCACTTTCATATCAAGTAACTTCCTAGAGATCTTGCCTTGCTCTTGGCCCTCTCTGAGAACATTTTAGAGAAACAACATCATTCAGAAATTGTACCGTTTCATTCCTACAGTCTCCTCATTGCATTCTTTCCTTGTGTAGGCTTAAATCCCTCCCTGCTCCTGTCACAAGCAAGAGGGAAATTGCTTACCCTGAAAGGTGGACGGACTTGACCATATATTATTTGTTGAATACAGGAAACATACGATCTGGAAAACCAGAGTACTTCTCAGCAATGGAGGAGGATTGTGTTCTAACTATATGATACCTAGTATTGTATGTTTGCCTCAAAAGAACCTGTGCTCTGTATTAGCCTGAAAAACTAACTCCTGTGAGATTATTTACTGTTGGACTAGGTGTATCATAACACTTGGACTGATTAATACTTGGACTATTAATAATTTATTTTTAGTTACTATTTTAACAACATTTTGAGAGTTAGAGGGGAACTTGACATTTTCACTTGCTCAGAGGCATTTCTGAAACAGTAAAACACTGTCTATATCGCCCACTTGTGCATTTGTCTGTTTTCTTATGACACTCTTCTAGAGGGAAAAAGATGCACAAAAATTAGCATCAAAATGTTTCCAAATAGAATAGATTTTTTATTTAAAATGTTTGCAAACAATAAAGCTGGCAAGAATGGTTCAGCCTTTATTATTTTCTCTAACAATGTTCTGTGTAAGAAAAAGAGCATAGCTCTTAAATATAATCCTTGGGTTTTTCAGGCAGTTTAGAGGGCTTAAAATATATCTTCTACAAAGACTCCATGACAAATCTGATATTACTTGTACATAGAGATGAAAAGACAAAATCTGCTCATATTAAGGTGAAAATGTGGACATCAACTTCAAATTGGGCTTTTCTTGCTGATTTTTATTGGGATTTAAGGGAGATGGTGTTCCAGCAGCTGCATTATTGGCTTTTTTTTTAATGTGGACCTATCCTGCTGTACAAGTAAAGCTATGCAATGTAGGGACTTCCTTTTCTATCGAGTATGATTAAACTTTACATTCTAAGATTTGAAAAGGAGCAGAAGGACAGCTATGCATCAGCCAGCCATGCTGGCCCACAAAATCTTGACTGATAGGCACTGCAGCAGGCAGCTGGTTGAGGTTTTGCAGCCCAGACCTTCATAGCTGAAAAAGATTGATCAAATTACTGCAGTATATGTAGACATAAAAGGTTATGTGTATTCAAAAATCAGTTAGATGAATCCGTGGTAAGAAAACCCGCATCAACTATGAAATGCAGAGACACCACGCACATAAGAAGTGGGAACTGGGACATCATATCTAGGGTATATCACAGAAACCTCTGTTTGACACAGTACTGGTAGGAATGAGATACTAGATCAGATTAATATGGCCTGGAGTGACCTTTCTTATGTTTTTACGAAACATAAATGTTGTGAAACATATTATAATGTACCAGGATGTGTGTGTTTAGGTCTTGGAGGGCAGGAAGCTCACAAACATTAAAACATATCATACAGGCATCATTTGAAAGAATAACTCATATAAAGAATAAATCTTGGATTAAAATGATAAATCAATTCTGAAGTTTCCTTATATTTCACTGAAAAATATGCACAGAAAAATCTGAGTTAGATGTTTTAGTTGGTTGGATTTTGAAGACAGTTATGTCTACATTTTCAGAGAATCGTGGCACACTATAAAATATGGTTATATATACATTTGTCTTTGGACATACCTACGAGTGGGACACTGGGCTCCTCCAGACTATTAGGTGTGGGGACTTCTTGCCCATTGTGCTCCACAGCTCTGGTGCCAAACTGAAACTGCAAAGTTGTCAAAAAAGACTCACAGGAAAACTTATGTTAACTTCAGAAAGCACAAAACGTATTGTCAGGACGAAGGCATGTGATGAAATGGGTATAGTGGCAAGAGGGAAATAATTTCTAGTTTGTTCTTGTAAGATTCAGCTTTGACATCAGCTTACTAAGAAGGCAAGTAGTGCTATATGGCTTAATATGTAAGTCTATATTGTACTTAAATCTCAGTACTTGGCTTGCTTAGGGTCTCTAGATTTCAAGAATTTACAGTATTTACTTTAGCTGAATGGTACTGGTTGAAGCAACTCAACCTCTCACTTTCCTGTTTATTTACATTTCTGTAACTACACAGAAATCAAGTATACTTTTATATAGGGAAACTACTGGGAGACTGCAAGTGCTAGCAAAACTAGGGTCATTTCACTAAGCAGCTAGCTGGATTTTAAAGGATGGTGCTTTATCTTGAGAGTATTCAGATGTGATGTCTTGACTAAAGATAGTTTTGGATGGCGTTGGCTTTGTTTTACTTTTCTTGTGATACATCCAGACCTAGTGAGTTATTAAAGAATAGGGCTGTACCAGCAGCTTCTCAAATAAGTCATAGCAAATCATCTAAGACAGATGAATTAATACAACAAAATTCCAGTGGGTCACAATGTAAATTAGATAACAAGATCTTGCTGTAGACACATAGTCCCTTGACACATTCCGTAACATAGGAAGGGGACTCTTACCCCCTTTGCCTTCTCCCCTTTACCCCTTTGTGAAAGAGCAGTATAATGCATGTTGTCTGAGCCACCAGGTTGGGATGGTCACTTTTAATTTGCTTTAAGGTTTAGCTTTCAAAGCCCAGCTATGTGTCACAGCTAGTGGTACACTCTTGCTATAATGTGCAGAGAGATTTTGTTGAGATCAGATGGCAATGGCAATAATAGCAAATAAAAATCTAAATTAAGGAAGAGAGAGTAAATAAATTTTTAATCATACAAAATTTAATACTTATGTTAAGGAAAAGAATATTAAAAGTCATTTTATAGAGAGTGAATTTATATTGGAGCTGATTTTAAAGTTGTGCGACTTTGAGTGATATGATAATCATGTATTTTTCTCCCCCCCTAGCTGTACTAGGGGATTGAAATTTATATACTCAATAACTAGAAAAGAATCATAAAGGATCAGACTGAAGGAATCTGTCTCACTCCATTTTTTCCTGTCACTCCCATAGCTATTTTAATATTTTTCTTATATCTCTGCTTATTTTCAGTGCCAAACATTGTTTTCAAATACAGTTGGCTTGGAAATGAGTACTTGAAGCTGCAAGCTTGTCAGCAAACTACCATGTTTCCAGGTACTACAATGAAATCTTTAGCTATAAAAAATATAAAATAAAAATAGAATGCCAGAGTCTCCTGCCAGCTGTAAATGCAACTAAATGGTCTTCTTGTGTGCTTTAATATTTTTAACTATTTTAAACATTTGACTCTTGCTTTTTTGTCTTGGTGCTAAGGGAAAATGGATTTGCAAAAGCTAACATAACAGCACATTTATTTCTTTCACCATTTTCAGATAGGAATTAAAGACAGGATAGTCTACTGAATAGAATGCTAGGCTGAGAGTCAGAAAATAAGTTTTATATCATCAATTCATTGAGAAAGTCTATTTGCTTTCCTATGCCTCAGTTTCCCATCTGTAAAATGAAGATAATATAATTTATCATCCTGTGCAATGTGCTTCGCGGTTTAGAGCTGCAAGATAGAGTGAAGTATTATGATGAAATATTTTGGGCAAAATACTGATGAGTTTTAATGATTTAATTTCTTGCTTGCTAATTTTTTTCATACTTGACTTTTGACGTACAAGCTGTTCTCCAATTTTTTCAGAAAGCTGTGGCTCACAGAGAGATGGATGCTGTATTGAGCTCAGCACAGAAAGTAAGGTGGGTTTTATGTAAAGGCAGTAAAGCCAAATGGTTACAGATTTTCATCTGAAAATGTCAGTGAACCATTTTCAGCAGCCCACAGCAAAGGGAGGAGGGTAAACAGCGTATCGATGCATTTTCAGAATTAGTATGGAGTAAGTGGACAGATGTTCCTTCCTGTTTAAAAATGAGATGACTGGGAGAAGAAAAAGATGTAAAATCCCTTTCCAACAGTAAATGCCTCCTATCGCTTTTTCAAAAACCTCATATTTATATGCAGCTCTTCCTTTCATCATGCCCTTCTACCTGATGTATTATGATGACGTTATCAGTGTGGCCATTTGCTTGAATGAGAGAGGCCTGGAATACTATGAGAGTAAAGACCATACACGAACCATATCAGTCTCCAATAAATTTACCCCAAATCAGTTTCAGATAGCTCTCATATTTGTTGTCTGACCTGTACGTTTAGAAGAAACTGAGGGCAAAGTTACAGAAACTAAAGTGAAGGTGGTGTAGTTTGTCCATGAGCTGATTAAGTTTATGAAATTGTGGGTATCGTTCTGGATATATTGATATATTTCAACAGCTAATTTATTGCTGTTGGATGCTTTTTCTGTTCTCAGTTTTCTCAATGACTTTTCTCCCCACCCATCCTCCAGAGTCAAGGAGCCAGTAAAGGTTTGCACTCATGTTCTGAACAGTCATTTGGTACTGGGTCTAGAGATTGCCTGTGCACATCAATCTATGTGATGCAAACTTCAGCAGATGTAATGATCTATGATCAATGATCAATAATCTCTCTGTCCAACACCTGCAACTATAATATAATTTATGTGCATTTTATGTATATATAACAGAAAATACATAAGCTATAAACGAGTTTATATTTAAAAACCACTTACTGTGTAGGAAGTAAGAGAAGAGATGAGGAAGTGCCAAATTCAGTCAGAATACTCTGTTCATCTCTGCATTCACAGAGCCTCTAAGATTGAATACTTTACCTTGACGGACTCCCCTGTTTTCAGAAATAGGTATAGATACTTACTGGACACACCCAGCAGCTCTTTGTGAAGCAATATATGAAGTCTGCAATAGAAAAATCTGTCGAGAGGATTACCCCGTGTCATCTTTGAGGAGCTGAGCGAATTAAAGTGCAGGGACTGTGAGGAGATTACAGCCACCTTTGTGTTAGCTGACAGGTTTGGAAGGACTGGATGCGTTTCCTCTCCAACCCCGAGCTGTGAGAGATGTGCTTGCTGCTATCAGGCTTTGGTATCCGTACATTTTGAAGTAAAGATGGAAGGAGCTCTATACTGAGCAAGAAATCTTCTACAATGACAGCTTGACCAACGAGGGTCTACCAGGTGGGTTAGGTTGGACAGCAGAGAGGGAAAGAATGGTCCTCATGAGGCTGTATTTAATTTTTCTTAAAAATTTCTTCACTTTTCTTTCACAACTGTAAAGAACAGTATCTCAGCTAAATGAATGATTTAGGCTTAAAGTGAAGGCATAATGCCTTCCATGCTTAATACTTTGAAGAGAAGGAAGAGATTTTGTACTTTGAAGACTTTTTTTCAGCAGTACCTAAAGACAGGAGTCTTTAATCTTTTTAAATATGGGCCTGTCTGTTCTGCCTGTTGGTAAACAAGGACCTTGAGTATTTGGAGCTAAAAAGCTAGAGCTAGCTGCAAATCACAGATCCACTAAGTGAGAAATAATTTCTGAAAGACACTCCTGTGTCAAGTCAGTGTTTTCCTATTTTTTGATGTCAGTTCTTACTCCCCTCACTTCCTTCTCACCTTTTGACTTCTCCCTGAATATGTGCTGCTGCTTCATCTCTTGCCTATCTAAACACTGCCTGGGAGCCTACAGGAATCATTGTCTACTCTCCAAGGTCACCACCAAATCTTTTTTTCCCTTTTTCCCAGCCCTGGAGTTAGGATTACTTTCACCTTGACCCTTCAGTGCATTGTGACTCTTTCCTGATACAGTCCTACCAAAGCAAGCAGAGATCTGGCTTGGATTCTGAACCTATTTTGTGCCTGAGTCTCATTTGTTATGAACTTTCATGCTAAAGTACTGAAGAAAAAATGTGCTGTTTAGGTAGTAAGTTTGAATGTACAAAATAAAAGTAAGTATAAAAAAATTTATTATGTCACAGTTTTTCTTTTCTTTTCTTTTCTTTTTTTTAAAGCTGTATGCTTCACAGTACATTTTATTTTGCTTCTCAATGTGCTTTCTTTCTTTGTGTGTTCAGTTTTGTTGTGCTGAAGTTGCCAACATATTATTCATATCTACTTGCCAAGATTTTCATAGGCAAACACTGAAGTTCTAGCTTACTGTAGCTTCTCTTTTGTGACATCTCCTCACCTGTTCTGTCGTAAACGAGAAAACAAAACAATAACCAAGAAGCCAATCAATAAAAGAGGACCCCCGGCCTTCCCCCGAGGTGTGGGAAGTACAAGTATGCAGTAGCTAAGATATTTGTCTTTGCATCCCCTAACTATTACACAATCAAATCTGGTATTTTTGGAGAGCTAATGCTGTAAATAATTTCAGGACAATGATGTGTAAGTGAATAGTAATAGTAGGACATTGTCCATATCCCAATGATCTCTCCAGAAACAAAGATAAGAAGTGTATTTTGGTGTTGCCTTGCAGTCTTGCTTCTCATTGAGTTAGCACAAGTATTGAGAAACATGAGAGTAGTAACATCACTATGAGTTCTGTAAACAAAAAAATATATTCTTTTCTCCTTGAAAGAAGTGGTTCTCACCCAACTGCTAGTGCAGAAGATTGCAAAAACATTTCAGTTCACTGTGTGTGAAGTATTCACCCTCTACACTGAACTACTCAAAGTTATTTGTTGAATTAAGGAACTCTTCTTGTCTTGACCTCAACAGAGACATCAGTTACTACACAAGTTACTATTTTATGAGTAAAGGATTAGGAAAAAAGGCTCTTTAACAGCAGGCAGAATTAGTAAATTCTAACAAGATTAAAGTCTCTTGTCTTAGATGCTGCTTAAAGCTTCAAAACCTCTTCTCTTTTCTCCTCTAAGAGTATTGACTACTCTCAGTCAACTCTGTCAGCAGTCTACTGAAAGGATGGATCGTGGTAAGAGTGAACTCTGAAGAAGCTTTTGAACGAGCAAAAGTGACAGAAGTTCAATGGAAAATGCATATGTTTCTGTTATGGTTTCTGTGTCCTCAGCCATGTCAAGACAGGACCAAAGGAAAAATCTGGAATGATGAGAATTTGGAAATGTTGCCCTTGCACCACAGTAATATGCTGGACTGACTTGGTGGGAAGCACTCTAGGAATTTTTAGCTTAGTTGAAGTGTTTCATACACTTCTTGCATTCCAAACTTGGGTGAAGAAAACCTAGCAGCCAAATTCTAAGGTTGCACTTGCTGACCAGCTAGTAAATCTAAATAGAAAAGCAATAAAACCTATGGTACAAAAGCAAGAGAGAGGGAAAGAAGAAATAGCTGCAGGATAAGCAGCAGGACATGGGGTGGGTATGGAAAAAATGAGTATTATGTCCAGCTAGATATAGGAGAAATATCTGTAAAGTCAGAATTGCACTGAATGTACCTTTTGTGAAACAGACCATGGGCTGTTTCATCATGAACACTTAAGTTTTATACCTCAGCAAGTACGTTTCAGTACTTGATCTGCACTCAGATCACTTTTTTCAAGTGCCAAGCTTCTGTTTATGAATTTGAAGCACCTGGGATCTTTCCTATACAAATCTCTTGCTCAGGTACTGACACAGCATTATTCTTTATCGAGTCAAAACTTACACTTCTGCATTGAAAGAAATTTAATTGCAGGCCAGATGAAAATTAATGTTATAGTCGTACAGTCTATGTCACCATCTGATGACATTTGTATTACAATATTGTAATGATATGAAGGAGAGAATAATTTTAATAGTTGACCTTGGCATTCAAATAACATCTAATAGCTGCAGTTTTGCACAGAAGATGTGCCAGTGTTCAGTTTCCAGATATGGATTTAGAATGCCCAAATTTAGTGCATGCATAAAAAGTTTGCTTTGGTTCATCTGATGGGCAGATACAATTAATAATATTAACATATGCATTTCTGTTCCAAGAGCATTTTTGAATAAAAATGAAAGCTTCTAACTTGAAAGTGAGAAGCTTCATACAAACTTCTACTCTTTCTCATGTTAAAATGAGAGTGGTGAGGGATTGTGAACCCATATTGCTGAACTCAATAAGCAGAACAAGAGAAGTCTGTTCCTGCAGAAAATAGAATTGTAGGTCAGTAAGGGAGTGATTAAGTGCAGAAGAAACAGAGCAGTCAGTAGGATTTGCACTAACCATGGAAGTTTAGTAGCACAGTCTCCCATCTCACGCAAACCAGGGTTTAGTTAAACAACATCTAGTGGCATAATGCATAGATCATAAATGGCAAGCCATGTTTGAAACCCTCTCAGGGTAGCTAAGTTCCATTTTACACTGTAAAATGAGGCATAGTGAAGGTGAAATCATTCTCCAGGGATTGTTTTTCACCTAGGTGAAATGCATCTTGTTTTTAGCTTAGTCCATCAGGCTGGTCTCCAAATAAAGCAATGGTCTTCCTTTGTACAGTGAATCAATGGACTGCATTGTGGACAGAACTAGATTGGAATCAAACATGTTAGAAAATACAAACTTCCATGTCTGTACCAGTGCTGTTTCTTCTTTGTATACACATTCTCTGAAGTCAGAGCCAGCTTTGCAAAGTCCCTGTCACTGGCTGACATCTAAAAGATTTGTCTAAATTTGCTGTGGTTTTCATTACAAGTGCATGGCCTATTCTGAAGTCAACACGATGGAGAAAACTCATCTTGGAATGTACAATTTATGGATACATCTGAGAAGAAAAGAATGCCAATGCAGCATGAATGTTCTATTCTCTCATGATGTAAGAAACTGGTAGGTAAATATCTGTCTGTAAACATGAAGGCTTGAGAATTCCCTTAGGGATGTTTGTGAATAGGCTTGTGTGATCTACTGTACTCCATGCTTGGAATAGTTTCAGTTCTAGTCCAGCAGTAAGAATACTGTAGATGAAAGGCAAGAATGACAGTGGGAGGAGGACGTGAAAACAGCTGTCAAAGGAGCACAGTTGAGAGTGTGAGGCAGAGGAAATGGCCCTCAGGATGGCAGGGAGAATGGAGAACATACCTCTGGCATTGCCTTCTACTGTTTTGCAACATCTCCCAAACGCCTTTTTATTTTTTTCCTTTTCTGTCTGGTCGAATGACTTTTATTTAATGTTTAAAAGGAAATTAAGGATATTCTTTTTTTATTACAGGGTCCTTGTGAAGTTAAACCAGCCTTTCCCCTTGAAACAGTACATATTAATAATGCAAAGGAGCACAGATATGAAAGCAAAGCATCGTCACAAAGAACAGAATTTCAGATTTTCTCATCTTACTCCTTTTCACTGAGAAGCATTTCTTCTTCCTCAATAAATCTCCATCATTATTTTTTTTAAAGCTTCATTGCTAACCAATGACAAAAAATTTGCCTTATATGTCCCACTATTACACATTCCATTGACATAGGGACCAAGTGGCATTATCTGGAAAGGAGAGCTCACCGTCTAGATGATTTCAGCCAATCAGAGATGATGATATTGTATTACCAGTTCCATAATATAAATGAAAAAGATGGCCTTCATTTTGATGAAAGCTGTAAAGTAGCTATTGTGCTTGTTTTGTATTGCAAGGCCCAAATGTATTATTTATGCAATTTTCCTTTTGAAAGGAAAAACTGAAAGAGACTATTTCATTTTACAGCATTCAGTCAAAGCTATTGTCTCATGAATGTGAACATTCCTGCATTTTATCAGCTTCGAATGTAGAAGGCAACTCACAGATCATACATAGAAAGGATTTTTGAAAGTTTGAAAACTGCTTTTTAAAAAACCTAGACCCTAATGACTCAAGATATTATTTGTGCATGCGTGTAGACTGAATCAACACTTAGCCTATCAGAATGTACACAGAGTAATGTCTTTTTTAAGGTCTTAAACAGCTTTGATTGAATCTTGGTGTACATTAAATTGATAATGCAAGCTGCCTGCAATGCACGATATTTATAACAATAGAGTACATCTTCATGTGTAAATATACACTTATATGCCAAGTCAGCATCTATGTAGGGATCTCAAAGCCACTTATCGACACGACAGCAGCCTCCTGTTATTTTCTGTAATACAATAAATATTGCAATTATTTTGCAGATGGCGAAATTGAGGCGTGTAAACTTGAAGTTCCCCTAACTTGCTTACAACACAGCAAAATGCTGATGTGGAGTCGGTTCTGGGGATCAGCCCATTAACTGTCTATAACACATGGACTCTATCCCTTGGACCTGGTGATACTCACATCCATGGAGAAAATGCTTCTTTTCGAAGGATGTTGAGATTTTTGCCTGTCCTTGACACCAGTAGAAATTAGATGCTTGCCCTTGAACATCTGTACAAAGAGATTGGTTACTCCTTGGTAGAGGGTCACATTAAAGTTTAAATTTATATTCAACCTCTTCCCCTATGCACCTAATTAAAGGCTCACAGACTTAGAAACAGCCTTTTCTCACTTTTTTTTTCCCCCCTTAAAAAAAACCAAAACCAAAACCAAAAAAACAGAAAACTCTTTTAATACAGTGCTTCTGAAAATTGTTAGAAAACAAATACCTGGATGTTGTCATCCACCTTTTGGTGGACCATCTGCATATCTCCCAATGCTCCATCATTTTTTTCTGAGATAATGTATAAAGGTATATATAATATTTGTATTTATATAATTCAAATATCTGTTTACTCATTTCTGTCTTGGAATAAAAATGAGTGGAACCAGTTATTCCCCAGTTAAGTTATACAATTAGCTTCTGCTAGGAGACCACATGGAAGTGAATGACTTTCATGAAAGTTAAACGTAAGTTATTAAATTAGAATAACAAAATAGAAAATGGATTTGTATTTGCTTTTTTTTTTTTTTTTTCATATACTAGTAGATATTTCTGAGCACGAGTGAAATAAATAAATTGTTTATGTGGATATGTCTGGGCAAAATGTCCATGATCATAACCAAAATTGAATGTGTGCTGAAATCAATTTCAGATGAGTGTAGAAATCCTGAGTCTGCTGTTTAGAACAAAACCCCCTATGTTCATTGAGATTAAGATACAACAAATACATCAACACTGTAAAACCAGATTTGCAGAGGGTAACCATCCACTGTATTCTTCTCTATGGTTCCCACCACATTTGTCTTCCTGGGAGGGAAAATAAATATGTTACGTCTATAAATACTCCTGGATTATACTCAGAAAAAATCCTCTGGTAACTTACTCCTACTGTTTGCATACGCATTAACAGAAGAAAAACAAAGTGGGTTGCATTGGAATATGGAGCCAATTCTGTGCTGATCTGGTACAGACATGAAAATGAACACTTGTGTAATCAAATGGATCAGATACTAGAAAGAAGAAAAAATTTAATTCACTGATTGTAGTTGTGCTAGTGCTAGATTGTAGTCGTCTGTCAACTATAAGTACAGGCACTTAATACTCTGGATACTTACTTTCCTTAACTGCCTCAATTTATATTTAAAACTTGTTTTTTTGTAATCATTCTTGCCATGGGAATTTACTTGTTCATATTTCCACGAAGTGCATACAAAGTGAGTGATAAGGCAGTGAATCTGATCTTTTTAGAAGTTCAGATAAATGCACATATATATATTTTTTATGATTCACCTAGATTCATCTTTTAGTGATGGCATAAACAAACCTGTCATTTCCTCTCCTGCATGTCCAGAAATGGTAAGAAATACAGAATGCGGGAACTGGAATTATACTGACTGGCTGGCCTTTCTTAAAACCTCGGTCTGGTTTAATCATATTAGCTGTTTTTATATCCCTTGCAAAATAGAAATCAAATGTTTCATTTTTGCTGCAGGTATTTTGAAGATTTTCAGGGTTAGCATGCCACTGAAACGATCACAAGTTTTTTACTTCAGTTGAGAGATAAAAAGATATAGTGACAAATAAAATTGTTGGCATGTAATACAAATTTCTGCAGACTAGCAATTACAGCAACAGATTTGGGCAACAAGTATTGCTCTCTGGCCAGCGTTCCTGTCATTGTTTGGAGCAGATGGATTCAATTTTGTACTCAGTTATTCAGTTTGTGAAAGAGAGATTATGTATGTGTTAATTAAAAAAAAATAAGGTGCTTTTTAATTATTTTTTTAATATACAAGTCATCAGTAATACAAGAAAATATGGTTTTATTTTGAAAATAATTCTCCATTTTGCACTTGAATATGGAAGCTAGAACTGCCTGAAGAGTGAGGACAGATGTTCTCTCACCAAACCTCATTTCCTTCATACAGAAAAATGTAGCAAGAAATGCTGAGTTGCTCTTCATCAAGCCTGCAGTGTAAATGTTTCAGTTAGAAAAAATATGTGCTTAATACCTAGCAGTAATCATGAAGAATTGTAATATTGTACCTGCTCCATCTGAATGCTGGGCCTTTTGCACACATGTGGAAGAATTTCCCCTTTTCACTTTTTTCTTATTTTTAAATGTACTTTTTTTCTGTAGTTGAAATTCCTGATTTCACTATTTTTTCCCTGCAATTTTTCTGACGCTATTCCTCTGCTAATGAAATAATAGATGAAGAGAGCAAAACGAGAGCATGTTTTGTCTTCTGAGCTGTCTGAGTCTGAAAAGGTCAGTAGGTGTCATGGAGTTTGACAGAGACGGCCCGACACCACATGGATAGGGAGCTTTGCAGGGCTGATGTTGAAGTGGGCAGCATGCAACCCTATGAACTCAGACGTGCAGGACAGGGGTGGCAAAGGAAACCTGAGTATCTAGAATTTAAATGCTTTGGAAAAGACAATAGCTCAGAAGACCCAGAAGTATCTTGCAGCTCTACTACATTGTTCACTGTAATAGAGCGATTCCAAACATTAAAAATTCCAAACATTCAGTCTTTCTGTCCCTGACAGGAGCTAAATTCCCTCATTCAAACAAATTCCTGACGAAGAACTTCATAATAAATCCTGGATGGAATAACAGAGACACCTTCTTTTATTGGGAAGGTAATGTGTACTACTTAAGACTTGGCGAGTGTTTAGCTACAGACATATTGTTACTTCTCTGGTGGGGTAACTCACATCCCAGTGAGAAAGTTTGCTTCCTTTACACCTGGTCTTGTGTACTATTAAACTATCACAGCAGCTGCTGAATTATTTATCATCTTCCAGTGGACAAAACTAGTATTCCACCCGACACCCTCCTCGTCCAAGAGGAAAAAAGCAGTTTGAGGGAGAGAATGCATTACAAAATCTGCAGCACAGAAGTTTATACCATTAAGCATTTAGGGTTTACATAGAGAGCAGTGGCATGCAACAGCAGTCACGTCCCTAGGTGATTTTTCTGCAATCAGAATTTCATTCATTACCCAATTTTCATGCAAGTCCCCTGGCATTTGAAATATGTTTCAAGGTAGGCTTCCCAAGGGCTTTTCCCCTCCCATAATAACTGATTTGCAGTGTCCAAAGACAGATCTAAATATCTTTGGTTCAAATTACCTAAAGCCTGCAAAGTGGGATCCTCTGTCATCCCCATCACATCTCACACCTACAGAACTGATAACAGATTAATATCTGGTCTGCAAATATTTCATCAGTGTCTCCAGCTAAGGCACCTTGCATTACTTTATCCGGGGGCACCAACAGAAAAAGAGGAGGGAGTGAAAGTAAAATGTATTTACACTCTGCAAGAGAATGAGGGGGGAATGGCAAAGAGAGAGGAAGGGGAATGAAAGAGGGTTTCTCTCAGAATTAGAGGAAAAGCAACAAAGCTAGTCCTGGCAAAGTTCTCTGCTCCGATTATGTATACACTTTTATTCAATCACTGTATCGCTCTGTGTCTGACACTTGGTCAATAGTGCAATCTACCACTGATCAGAATAAAACAGCCATCCTAGAACACCTTGGAATTTCATTAGTTTCTTTTCAATGTTGTCTTTATAACTAGATGTTTACTTGGAAACACAAATTTAGAGCACAGTTCTGTGCTTTTTCACATAAAGCCAGAGACTCTAAACAGTGTTGTAAACATGTTTTTCCCATCAGAAAAAAACTGCTCTTAAATGATATCTCTTTTGTAAGAAAGGAACAGAAGTATTAATGAAATCAAATCCACAGATGGATTCCTCATCTCAGAGATTTATCTGCACTTCTAAAGGCTCATAAATTTTAGCATTTTTATTTTTGTTATTACACAAATGGCTTTATAGTCTAATTCCATTTTCAAAAACTTTATTAAGTGCTATTTATTTATTTATTATTTTAAATCCATGGCTACTGTGGATGTGCCAATGAACAGAACTTTCCGCCATGAGTTACTGTGACAAGCTAGATATTATTCCGTTGGTCCTCTCTTTCAATATCTGTTTTTCAATTTTGAGTTAGATGGAAGCAAAGTAGAAAACAGACCACTGCTTATATTTATCTGAAGCTCTTCATAACTGATTATAATATGAACACTTTTGAAGTCTGCTCCTTAGGTTTAAGGGACGACTAGAAACTGCATTTTTAACTGTGTAGAATATTTGGTATTAAATTTGTGCTGTGTTAATCTCTTGGTATTTTCTACATAATCGTGGCTAGAAAAATAATGTTTATGATGATGACATGCACTAACACAACCAGAATGTACAATTAGCACTTTTATCATGTTTTTTAATTTTTTTTTTTTTATCTGTTCTAATTTTTTTCTCTCATATCTCCTACCCATCTGGCTGCTCTGCCTCCGACTAACTCATTTCACTTGTTCTTTCTAGTGCTTCCTCCCTTTTCTGGCACTCTTTTAGCTCTACCTCTGACCTTGTTGAGTCCTCGTTGACAGCTGCCAACCACTAGCTTTGTCCAAGATAAGATGAAGACAATATGATCTGGCTGGGGGATGATTCAAGGCAAGAGAGTGGCCCTGATTTAAAAGATTGTCTGAAAGGGCATGTTTGTCCCCAACTCTGAGATCAAATCCAAAGTAAACCATACTTCTCCCTAGGCAAAGACTAAGACAATCCTGCTGAGCTCTCTCTAGTCCATTGCATTAATCTCATCTATAAGCATCTTTCTTAAGGTTAGTCTGTCTACTAAACCACTCTTCTTCATTCTGATAACCTCCTAAGACAAAAGCAAGGAGCACTCGCACTTGACTCAATCCATTCCCCAGACTGAGACAGGGAATTTGGCTGAAGCAGAATATAAAAGGATCATCCAGAAACCTCCCTAAGATATTCAACTTCTTCCCCTGTCACTATTGAAACCTCTTGTGACATGGAAGAAATCATCATGTAACCTTATCTTCTCATATTCTTCATTTTTATTACAGCATGGTTTCATTCTTAATTTTTGAAAGTGTTTATATCCAACATTTTCATTTTTCTTTCCTGTCCAACAGTCCTTATGCCATATAGTATTTTTTAATTATTAACTCAGTATTTCTACTTAGCTCCTTATGTTTTCATACCCTTCCATTTTATTGGGTTCTCTGTTTTTCGTGGTCATACCTTTCATTTTCTTTGCACCTTTTCCATGATCCTGAAGAGCTTTTATCATTCTGTTGCAGAATATGTCTCTTATATGAGATTTTATTTCTTCCTCATTTGTTTCTTTACTCCATTTAGTTGTTTTATTTTCCTTTTATGTATCCCTCCTCTGTAACCTCTTTCTCTGGGTTCTTCTTTTAATATGCATCTGCATTTTCCAGATCTACTTTCTATGTTTGGCACATATCACTGCACACATACCCTACTACAATTCATAGAACAGAATCACAGAATTCACCTATTTCTGATAACTTGAAGCTGCATACTAAGGCTGCACTTAGAAAAAGACTAGTCAAAAATGTGTGATGGCATTTTTGGGGGCTAAATTTCAGGTGTAATTGAAGTAGTTTTGCATTGTGGAAGATGTTATTTTTCTACATTGATGGATGAAGAATTAGGTCTAAATATCAAAATAAAAAGAAGCAGGAAGGAAGGACAGTGGAAAGGCCAAGTAATTTTTTTTCGGGGGAATAGACATGGTCTTTCACTTCTATTTTGTCAACATATATTGAAATTAAAATACTGAATATAAACATGTATCCAAATAATGCCAAGATCAAAAAAATTCTCCCTCCTTAGGTGAATTCTTCTAGCACAGGTGTGCTGGAAGAGGCTTTATGCAAAGTTAGGTGGTTGTTCCTTAATACAGTTGTTATGTCATGCCTGTCAGCTCTAACACACTCACCAATTTGCTCCTTGTGTTGTTTACAAAATGCATTGACAGTACGCATTTTGTCCTTGCCAGCAGATGCAGCTGTTAAGGATTTTCTTTTTTCTTCTTTTTTTCTTGATGGATGTAAACACAATAGTTGTGATATGGCCTTGATGTGCAAAAAAATCTATGTAAAAGTAAGAAGAAAACCAATTCCAAACCTTTTTCAAAGTACAAGACATTACTAGCAATCAATATCTTTCTGGTTTTATTTGTTTAGTTTGTAGTTTTTTACAACTGCTTAGCATCTAAAGATCTGAGATACATGTAATGAATGACCTCTTATTTGAGCCTGCTTCTAACTTCCTTCTTGAGTGGAAGATTTTTGATGGCTCTTCATTCCCTTGCATCCTGTTTCATAACTGAAGACAGAATCATATCTTTGCCTTACAGTAATCATACAAAATATCTGGAAAGTAGGAACCTTGGGATATACCAAGTAATTCCTCATTGGACTGCGTATCTGCATCACATTCCAAGGCATAAAATTCTTCTAGATATCAAAGGGGAAAATGTAGTCTGCATTTTAGAAAGAACTTGTTTTTTGTCAAGTTTAACCACATAAAAATTAAATGGAAGTACATATGCGTAGTAAAGTATTGCAGAGCATGTTCACCTGGTTCATTTTGCATTTGCAAAGTTTCTGAAGCCACTTTTGTCAGAAGAATTTTGAGCTGAAAACTTTTGATCTGGCTCAGATGCCCTGCAGGAATAATTGAAAGGCAAATCATGACACTTCCACAGCAGTTCAGTATTTGGGACCACATCCTGTAAAAGATGCTTTATATTTTGCAGTCCTGGGGTACTCAAAAACCTCATTTAATAAAATTATACTTGATACTAGATATGGATGGTAAAAGGTCACTAAGAGGAAAATTTATTTAGGGAAGGCAAGAGACTGCACTAGGATGGGATTGTATGAGAACAGTAGAAGCCGTGGACAGTTAAAATGACTTTAAGAGTAAACTGTGAAGGTCAGTGCTTGGAGTTCATCCTTTTGTGATTTCCTTGTAAAATCTCAAGATGAAAAAGCAGAAATCTCTTCATATTACCTGGTTCAAATGGTACTTTAAATTATCAGTCCCATGTCTGTAAAAATAAATATATCTATGCCTGTTTTAACTCTTATTTGACAGCTTTGCTCTTGAAACTATCTGTATTGATTATGATTTGTTCCCTCTTAAGCATAGATTTGTTCAATTCTACCTAGGAACATCTCATTTAAAATTTACAGTGTTTTGTAAATGGTTATATTGAAATGGACTTTTTATTTATTTTTTTTAACTGTTTTTTTTTTTCTCTTTTTTCTGTACTCCACTGCATAGCAATGCATTTGGGCAGAAATACACAATTTTGCAACTCCTACAAATATTAAATAGAAATAATCTGATGCTAAAGAACAAAACAATTACTATGTTGACTACAAAAATTACATATCATAAAAACATAGAGGACGGGACCATGTATTTTGCTTCACTGCCTGTTCTATACTAAACCAATGTGCTTTCTTTGCAGTGTGAATAGCACAGGCTGCTTCGTCAGCAAGAATTTGCAAGCTTTCCTACTAGACTGCATTTATTTAATTTTTAATTTTTGTTAATTTTCCTTTCAGAACAAATCTGAAATGCAGATGTCTGTAACAGGCTAATACTGCAGCTTAAAAACTTGTGGTGTATTTTCTGCTTTTGATAAAACTGTGATGTGGTATACTTCTAGTGGTGAAATTTGCAAGTATATACAGTGAGGATATTCTGAGAAATTACTTTCATGTTTTTTCAATAGATTTATTACTTTTTGACTATGGTGGCATTTTCCTCTCTTTGGTGCCGGTAGTGCTTTCCGTATGACAAAATAAAAACAAAAGATGTGTAAATATTAGCCTTTGTTGAAGTTTATAGACTGAATCTAAAGTAAATGCTGATGTTATATATATATATATATAAGGTTTGATCTTTAAAGATAAGACAGACTCTTCACCTATAGCTCTTTCAACAGTGAATTGTGATGATCCATAGCTATCAACTTATAGTGTCAAGATATTTTTAAAGGAGAGTTCTGTATATTGCAATGTGCCTGGTCTGTTTAACTACTGGAAGACTATGAAGATATATCTAATAGCTAAGAATTTTAATTTCTAATAAATAGTTTTTAACAACTGAATTGTAAAAACACTTGTTTTCAACAAAAATAATCAATAGAAACAGATTTAGTTTGTATAAGAAAGTAAAAAGTATTAATATTCCAGCCACATCATCCCTACTCAACACTTAATCTCCCTCCCCAAATATCTAAATGTGCCATCAAAAACATAAGTAAACAAAACAAAACAAAAAAAAGACAAAAATATCTTTTGAAAATAATTGTTCAAGGGGTAGAGCAGAGGTATAAAAATGCTTGTGAAGCCAGTTGGTGTATCTATCCAATATTAAAAAATATAAAATGTGTCCTAGTACAAGCTACAAGTAGGCAATGCGTAGCGATTTTCCTGTTAGTTCAAATTGGGATGAGGAACAGTGCATTAGAAAATAATTGTTAAACATTCCATCATGTGCACTATGTCACACTGGATAGGAAGTAGAGAAGGAAAGTATATTAAAGAGAAACCGTGATCCTTGTTGAAAAGTTTAAAACTGGACTAAGTTAACCTTCCTCTCTTCATTCTCTTCATCCAAGTTGTTATAAATTGAGATATAGGAATTGAGGCAACAACTTAGTAGCTTCTTTGTTTTCTTTCCTTCCCACCTTCTAGACATTTTGTACTGGGCATTCAAAGTTGTTTTCTTCCATGAGGCTAGAGGCCTTCACACCATACAGAGGTCAATTGGTTTAAAACATGCTGAAGGTAGGAAATATATAATATTTTCCCCCACCTCTGTGGGGCTTTCAAACTATTTTACCTCCTTAGAGTCAAGAGTAGAAAGTCTGTAAAGAAATGAATTATTAATGCACGATTTTTCTCAGAAACGGAATCTCTTTACCCAAGGAGTAGCATTTTTTCCATGCTTTTGGACATTTTCTTCCTTATATCAAATTCTGACCCTTTGGTAAGGTGTCTTCTTTTGACTCACAGATTTGCCGAGTTTCATAAACACAGTGCCTTTACTTTTAATCAGTGCAAAAGTTCAGTTTGGGGAGCTTGGTGGTCAGGTTATAATCAGAACTACATCTAACAGAACACTGGCAAAATAAAATAAAACCAAAAATCCAGTATGCAGGAAAATGTGGCTTCTGGATGAATATGGATGGAGCTGTATTTTTAAAAAGGTTCTGCCTGCCCCCATTTGCACAAATCTCCATGTGTCAGGGAACAGAGGAATGATGGAAGAGGTGGTAGCTCATTGCCACATGTTACATATGCTGTCTGCTTCTTCCAGAAAAATTACAGCAGCATTGTAGGATATTTCTTTTGACCTGGCTTATTAACTGATGTTAAAATTGTGTGCAAAAATGCTGATGGTTTCCTTCTGAGTCATTAGACCATGTGAGACTAGTTACAATACAATGGAGATGAAGGAGAAGACAAGAGCTCATGAGAAGAAACTTTCAGGTTGTTTGGATTACAATGAAATGCAGATTCTAAATTTTTAAAATAATATTAGATTCTTTGTGGAAGCAATTTCTGCTCAAGGTATGAAAACTGACCTTATTCAGACTGCATGGGCTATAGTTCGGAGCTGTGCAGTCTGTTTACAAATAGAAAATTAAACAGAGTCCTATGCCATATATATACCAACAACACAGTCAATTCCTGGCATTGATAATTTACAAGCATGTAAACAGTTTTCCACCAAAACTGCCATGTGGAATGCATCAAGATACAATTTAAACACTACCCTAGAAGTTAAGCACTCTGGTCATACTTGATATGAAAGTAAAGTCATGATTATCTAATTATTTTTCTCCTATTCATGAATTTTAAAATCTCATTTAGCACACCAAGTATTAGACCACACAGAAAATGGCTAATCCAATGATCCATGAAAAGTTTTGAGAGGAGAAAGAGTTTGAACCCAGGCTTCTCTTATACTGGAGTCAAAAGTAATTGTCTTGGTGTCTTTCCTCACACAGATGAGGGAAGTGGGTTGAGACTTAATGTAAAAAGACAGCAAAACTAGTAGGTCAGATCTGGTCCAAAGGTGCAGGTCCCAAATCCAGAAAAAGTGTGGTGAGAATCATTAGGCAAGATGGAGCCTAGCTGTCCCTCCCAAGCAAGGTAATGAATATTTTTGTATTGATTGTTGTTGTTTGGCTTATCTTTGGTAGTTTACAACATCTTGTTATTTAAATCCACGCAGCTATTTTTTCTTTTTATCTTTTGTGCATGGCCGTCCTTATTCATACAGAATACTATCAGTTCTTATAATTAAAAAAATTAATAATAAACTTGTAAATACATGTCAGTTAGGTCATCAGAGCATGCTTCATTTTATGAATGTACGCATCTATGCTAAAAGCAAAGCCAAAGAAAAATTTCCTTGGAGTCTCAACATCAGAATGTTTCTCTGCTATCCTGACAAACACTGAAGGGTTATTTGAGAGGTGGCTGACTTGCAAAGCTGGTCAGTAATGCTTAATAATCACCATGTTTAGCGAAAGTCCCACCTTTGTCTTTGTGCTTCAGTCTCTCAGCAAAAGTAACAAACACATTTCCTTCTGCACAGTTTTTATCCTAGCTTGATATGTGAGACAGTTTTTGAAGTCTCAGCACTGTAAGATGTATTAATTTCACATTTACATGTTTCACACACATCTGAGTGTGTGCTACAGCACTCATAATTGCATCTTTTACTCTTCAACAATGAAAAAATAAGCAGCAGGAATGCAGTGCAAGTAACTTTGTCTCAACTTAAGGTAAAACTTGTTGGATATACTATTTTTGTTCTGCTACTGAGTACTTCAGTGAATATTGCTTCATAGCTCAGTCATAAACTACTTTAAAGGCTACCACACCATTTTAAAAATAGTACTTAAAAAAATACTGCTACCATCCAATAGAACAAATCTTACAGAGAAGAGAGAAAGAGGAACTGGTGGAGTCCAAATTGTACTTTGGACCATAAAATGCTTTAGACCTTCTTTTTAGCACTGTTAGCTTCCCAGTTCTTTTTCAGAATTTGCTCCTCTGCTCCTGCTCAGCCTGGGCACTTGCTTTTTTTTTTTTTTTTTTTTTTTTCTTTGATTAGGATACAGCTAGGGACAGGAATATGACATATTGCAGATAACATCCTAACATATTAAATAAGGATGTTCAAACATAGTGACAGATCCTGTTGTATGATGATATATCAGGGCAGCTCAAAGATAGGAATTTTAATATATTCTATTATAGAATCACTTAAGCTGACTAAGTGATAGCTGTAGGGGAATGGAATTGCTTGCAGCTTTTGGAAAGGGTTAAGAGACCTTGCAATGGGAAAGAAATACCTGGGTGCTAAAAGAAGACAGAAGTAGCAGAAATCAAAATTAACCTATTAAATAAAAAGAAAAATCCTTGATCTCTTTGAGCAATTCTTCTGAGACATGACTCAAGGAGTATAGTTTTCTCCTTTGAGAAAAATGAGAGGTTCCAGATATATATGATCTGCAAGACAATTTTCCTAAATGGCTCCCATTTAAAAATTTTCTTATAGTTTTCCTGAATATAGGCTCTGAGTACCTACCACTACATACTCTAATAGTGTCAGCCTGCACCGTTTTTCCTAAACCTCTGAATTTTTTCTCTCCCATGTGATAAAGGAGAAGACCTGCTATGGTAATGAAAAAGGGAAGGAAGAGGGTGACAGGAGGAGTTGGCCTATCTGACCTAAATACTGCTCTTTGCTTAGATCTGATGATTATGTTAGAGAGCAGTGGAAAGTGCAAGGTAGAGTGCGTGTGCACATCCCTGGCAGTCTGTCTAGTGTTCAGCCTCCCTCACTCACCACCCAGGATCCCTCAGATCTGAAGAAAGAGCTGGGTGGGGATATGCACCATGTATTTATTGTACTAATCTAGACTAATGTTAATGTGGATTAACATGAGACTCTCTTTTGCTGTTATAAGTGGGCTGTTCCATGCCTAGCAAGGGTAGCTTAGGACCATTTGACTAAATGGAGATTATGTTGTACAGAAGCTGGGCTTGACTGAAAGGTCCATCATTTATAAATCATTATTTTGAGCAGCATTAACTATATTAAAATGTTTTCTTTATTTATATGCAAATTATTTCCCCAAATTTTATCCACAGAGAAACATTCACCATAAGGAAGAAATTCACTGTGGGAACATATCTCTTGGAATTCATTGTTAGAATACACACTGAGGATTTTAAATATGTGAAGGATCTATATAATTTTCCCTACAAAACAAAGTTAGTATGCAAAGCAAGGCCTCACTTTAACCATATTTCTGGAAATAATGACAGAATATTATTTCTGAAACCCAAACAGTAGCTGACCTCTTCACATACAGATGGTTTGGGACCTTCTGTTTTGATGGGCTGAATTCAAGACATCTTCATACCTGACTTCCTGTGCAAGACAACCGTATTTTTTCACCCTCTTGGGTGCGAAGCCTTGGTGGAAAGCTGCATGAAGTCTACAACGTATGCTTACAGACTCCTGCCACTTGTGCTAAAGTAGCTAAACATTGCACTACTCACAGCATTTACTACAGCATCCACTTACTAAATCATTTTGAACAACTACATTGCACGGTTTCTCATCAACTATCTTAGACACCTAGAATTGCAAGATCATTTAGCTAATATATATTAATTATGGGAATTATTTACTTCCAAAGTTTTTAAGCAGGCAAACAGAATCTCATTTGAATTATGGGGTCTGTAGATGAAGTAAGAGTAAGTTTTATTGTTGGGAACAGATTACTTAATTCAAAGATATCACATCAGTGTTGAATTTGGCTCTAAGTACTAAAAACACCATGCTAACTGTATTTATATTTGGCTTTCATATATACTTAAGTCTGGCAAGTGTATCTTGTGGGCACCTGTTTGATGCAGAAATTTATGGAGAATGACAACATTTGGTCTTGATATTTAAAAACAATTTGTTAATTGTCAAGAAAAGTAAATTGTTAACATCTTTATTTACTGATGAGACAACGTGTCGGTCCTGGAACCTATTCAAAATGGACAGCCATTTATTAGTCCCTTGAGCAATGAAGTTTTTAAACTGCAGACTTTTTTCTTCTAAGTTTTGAGTTGTTTTGTTGCTTTAAAAAAAGAAAAAATCTTAAGTGGATGTTTCATTTTACTAAGGGACTAGATCATGCCTTTTTATTAAATGCTATACAAAACTAATAGGGAGATTTTGGACACAAAGAAAAGAAAATAAGCTTTCTCTGGTTTACCCTTTGCTTTTATTTCCTTCCTTTTCTTTTCTTCTACGTGATGTCTTAGTGCATCTAAAAGCTATGACTTTCCAAGTTGCAGAGTTTATGTATCTGATTGTATGTACGTATTGAGGTATTGGAATTATTTACAAGGCTAGAATTACAAAATCAGCCCTATATACTGGGTAGGACTATGGCAGCAGCTATAGAGTAGGATTATCTGAAAAAGCAATGTAGGGAAGATGGGCTAAACAGAGGGAAGAGAAGTCAGTCACAGCTGTATAAGCAACACA
>NC_139404.1:62809669-62839669 GCF_905368555.1 Meleagris gallopavo
TTGTGTGGACAGGGAACTACCAATTTTTAAATCATATATGTTTAGAGTATTTTCTTCAAGAGTCCTGTGAATATTATCCTCTACTTCATAACACTACATCTGTCAGCACTGTAACCTTTTATACCCTCTCATTTTTCCAAAAAAAGACAAAAAACAATGAAGGGTGAAGTAAATATTCCTGAGGCTTAAACAATCTGAAAGGAGAGAAATTTAAAAATAATTAAACTAAATTAATTTCTCTTTAAATATTGTAAAAGAGAAAAAGAAAATCCTAAATTGGCTTTACAACACTTATTTTTATGAGCTTGTGGTGATCTGGTTTATTCTGGAATAGAGATTTTTAGGACCATGGGAAAAATTGTTATCAGCTCTGCAACTCTGCTTGCTCAGAACTTACAACAAGGCTTGGTAATTGCCAATGGAAACAGGCCAGTGTTTATTACCCCTGTGATGTGGGCAGGAAGGTAGAATGTAGGCACAGAAATGTAACACAAGATGAGGAGGAGGAGCCATCAGAAGAAGCCTGGGATGGCAGTACACATCCATGAAAACTAGCAGGACACAAAGGTAGGAAGAAATACTGTAGGCATTTTGAATGTGGGCAGCTTGAATGCAGAAAGAATGAGTCAAGTATTAGCTAGCATTCACTGCAAAATGATTTAGTAAGTAAGGCTGTGAGAAGACAGAACTAGTTGAATACCAGCTAAGAAAATAGTTTGCATCCCAGTTTTATTTAGACAGCTGTACAATAGTTTAAAAATTAACTGTGCTGCAGTGTGCATGTGTGGGTGGGTATAAACAGCAATAAAACACTGCAGTGTGCATTTTGTAACTGTGTCCCTTAGTTCTGATGCAGATATGTAACTAATACTTTCATTCTGCAAATATCTATGTGTAGGAAAAAAAATGTAGCTGGTTAAGAGGCTATAAGCAGTTTTAAAATGCTTTCTTGCAGATCTGTATGAAGTTCGCATTTTTGAATGCTGAGTAAGAAGATATTCCCTCTTCAGATATGATTGAGGTAGCCATAAAGCTTAAAGTTCACGGTTTAAATACGGGACCTCCGTATAATGTTTTTTGAAAAATGGATACTTTCCTGCAAAGTGTTGGTTTGAAATATGGGAAAGATAATGACTTATGCATATACATGTTGGATAAGTGACTAGATTTTATAGGCTGTGTGTGTGAGGCCCTTCCTGTCCAATGCTACTAAAGGTGCTATAATTTCCACTTACTTGTTAAACAAAGGACAAAATGCCAACCAGTGACTGTTCTTCAGTGTCTTCAAGACTTGAGTTTGTATCTTATGCTGCTATTCTAAATATGACACAGATCCACGTGGCACTGAGGGACACGGTTTAGTGAGTGATGGATTGATGGTTGGACTACATGATGTTAGCAGTCTTTTCCAACCTTTTTTTCCAACCCTAATGATCCTATGATAGCAGTGGCTATCTGTGGAGCCACTTGAGCTACTGGAGCAGAGAGTTCCAGTAGGGGTAAAGAGATAAAGAACTATTTCTATTTCTACTGCTGGGTATTGGAAGTAGCTTTTTACTCAGTGCAGATTTTCATGTGGACACCTGAGGATGCATGAGTTGTCACTCGCACCCCATGCTTTCAGTCCAGAAGAAGCTGCAGCTTTTGCACTTGCTCTGCTGTGCTCCATGGTAGCTGTGACATGTGGTTTACACAAGCAGATGGAAAGGTGGACTGGCATAGAGGGTATGTGTGTGTGTGAGTTTTAAGTGTGTGAAAATGTAGGGTATTATATCGGGGTGAATTGGTTGAATGTATCCAAAGTGCTTGGTAAGTGCATGGTAAATTAGAAATAAACAAGGGTGAGGTTCATCTGGACAGAAGACCATCGGGAGAAAAACAAGGAAAAGGGGAAATCACTTTAAGTGAATAAACTTTACAGCTGAGGAGAAATCCTCTGAATTTTAATTAGAGAAAACAGAGGAAAAGGAATGCTGATGTCTCTGTAAACAGAAGTAGGAAGGTAAAAATTGTTTTTTGTCCATTTGTGTTGGACTGGATACTGGATGTCACATTTGGGACCTCCCAGCCTTGCATTTCCAATGTGTCTGTTGACAGATAGTTTGAAGATGGATTGTCTATGCAGAATATAATGAAAGCAAGGTCTTTTGACTCTCGTATCTACATCAAGGAGGAGTGGAACAAAATGACAGTAAAGATATTGTTTGATGAACAAGCTTGATTTTCAGAAGGTACTTAGTGGGAGTCTGCAAGACTTTGAAAAGCACAGCATTGTACAGAACATACTTCTACAGTAGATGACCATGCAGCACTTGGGCTCACAAGGAATTGTTTAAGGCCATGGAAGAAAGTTGGGATTCTTTGATGAAAGCTATTGCCTGCTGGATGGATTGATAAGGTATGCAGCTTTTAAAAAAAAAATCTCATTATGAAGATGAGAAGCCATTATGTCAGTTATTGTGGCCCAAAACTTGATGTTTCAGACTGCAGACTGAAAATTAATTTCTTAAATAGTGATATGACAGTGCTGTAAACAGCCATAAGGGGGGTGGTATATTGCAGTGCTAAAAAAAACCACCCTAGAACTAGTAAAAAAAAAAAAATATTTCAGAGATCTGTAATATAGGATTTACTTTCATTTTTGTAGTATTGTGGGCTACTGCTGCAAGCCACAAGACATCAATCTAAAGGATGTTTTTTCTAAATTAGGTCTCGTTTCACATCCCAATAGCAGTTTGCCTTTTCCTTCTATTTTTGTTGGTGCTTAGGGAAATGAAAAAGGAATCCACTTCTTTTTTTTATTTTGTTTAATCAAAATACTGTCCTAATACGTTATTTGATCATGCCCACAGTGTTTCTAGCTGTATTTTAGAAAAGATTTAAAAGATGGTAAAAGAATTGCATCCCTATAACAGTCCATCTTATATCTTAACTTGTAAAATCAGTGTGATAATGTGACTTCCAGTCATAGAGCATTCACTTTCTAGAGACCTTAACCAGAGAGAGACATAGAGGCAGAGTCAGTTGGGGTGTCAGTCCAACCTCCTGCTCCCGCAGGATCAACACAGTACTCAGAACGGGTTGCTGCATTTGGCTTTGCCCTGAATGGCAAGGTTGAAAACCAAACTTGAAAATCAAGCAATAGGGCCTGTAGAAGACAGGAAGTAATTAGTACTACTGATTAAGGACAGAATTATTTTAAATTTTAGTGACTTAGCATATTTAAGCTTAGCACAGGCTCTCTCTTTTATTTCATGATGCTGTGCTAAAATCATTTTGGCAAAGCAGGTGGCTAAGAAGGGTGTCAGCAAAGACGCAGCTGCAGTCTCATCATGTAGTCTCAGAATTGCCTTCCACTTCCCTAGGAAAGAGGCATGGAGGTCAGCGATATCACCCTAGAAGGGCTTGCAGTCCTTTGCTGGGGCTATAGCTTGCCTTTGGAGCTTGTATTGAAACAGCCCCACACATCCACATGTACCATCTTCTTTATTTCTACAACAGTGTTTCATGTATTGCCCCATTAGGACACTTCCCTTTGTTAGGGAATTCTCATTCCTCTTTAATTATATCCTTAAGAGTGGTATTCGAGGAAAGATTAGTTTCCTTATTTGTAGAGGATGTGGAATAATTTTCCCAAGACAGTTTTAACTTCCTGTTTTCTTTAGTAATTGTGTTTTCAATTACTCCTTCAATCACTGTCTCAAAGTATCATGACGCAACAATTCTCACTCAAGAGTCAGAAACTTCCTTTTTTTTCTGTGGTAGGTGTCCAGAAAATGGCAATAAAACAATAAAATAAAATAAACATTTGATTATCTTTGCCTTTTTTCTTTCTTTTCGCCCATTTTTAAAGGGGATCTGAGTTGGAAGAAAGATAATGTTTCCTGGATACTTCAAATTTTCCTTCTTGATTTAGGATTTTTGATTAACTCCTCACTTTTAATGATTATTATCCTCTGCAGAATTCATTTCCATTAAAAGCTATCTTTTCCAAATCTGATTAGCTCTCTTTATTTAGCTTTTGTTGAGCCTGTTGTGATATGTGAAATCCATCAGGGCTACAATTAACCATCTCCTCTCCTTAGAGAATAGCTTGAAGACAACTTTTAAAAAAGCTATAGAAAAGAATTAAATGTGTGGTCTCCATGTCTGTGAAATTGCGATGTCTACAATAACAGCCTGCCACACTTTCTAAGAGTATCCAGGGCAGCCTTTTTATCCATATATAACCAATTCAGACTGTTCTTTCTTGTGTAAGCTTCACTTTTGTTCTTTTCCACTAAATTGGTTTTTGTGTTTCCCAAACAAAGAGAAAAAGTTGATAGTGACATTCAACATTCATTCCTGGAGTATAGTTTCCTGCTACCAAACAGCCAGCTTTGGCATGCAAGGATTCCCAGACAGCTTGTTCATAAAATTTAAAATACTTTGGGATTTATTCCCACATTTCTTCAGTGTGCATTCACATTTTTTCATTTTAATTTAGCCAATTTTTTGCAATATCCATAGGATAGCATCTTTGCATTTGCATGAGTGAGACATTGAAGACAGAAAGCATTATTGGCTTTTTCAAATGTCAAGAAAATATTCCTTTTTTGTTTTGTTTTGTTTTTGTTGCAGTTTGTCTTGATCAGTCTGCCTTTTTCTTTGTCCATTTATAAAGGAGTGATTTTTCGCAACTAAAATCCATTTCTCTCCCATCTCTCTTTCTTTTATCTTGGACACGTGTGACTACTGGAGAAAGGATGTCTTCCTTATCTTAGAGGACATTGGTGAAATCCTTCTTTTGGGAAATCCATACTTCTCTTCTGGCTTTGGAAGTGCTGAGGAATTAGCCAGTTAACCTTGTTAGTCACCAAAGAACTGTTTTCAACTGTTTTTTCAAAAGTTTCTTATCTGAACGAAATGGTGTGAACAACAAAGAGTGATCAGGAGTGCACAGGCCTTGCTTCTAAGGGAAAAAAAATTGCCAGGGGTGTGGAGAAGAGGAAGACATCTTTCATTTTGGACACTGATTAGCAGACAAATTGTATAGAGGACACTTAAGGACAATGACACTGTCCAACTTAAGAATACCTTTTACTGAAGAGCACTTTCTCCCAAGGAACCTACCTTACTTTCTGATTCAAACAACACTATGAAAAATATGTCTATTCTGAAGGACTATGCAGCTGCACAATGACAGTTACACCATGTAACATGAAAATTTATGGCAGAACAGCTGGTGCTAACATGGAGCTAAAATTCTCTTGTCCTCTCCATCCTCTTGGTTTCATCCCGCAGATGTTATAAATTATGATGCAGTCTTACTTGGGACATGCCTTCTCTAGGAAGGCAGACGAATCCTCTCTAGGATTAGCCTGGAAAAGTCAATCCTAGAGTTAACATTGAATTTATATATTAGTAATCAGCTCAGGTGAAGTGAATTCTGACTCTGAGATGCTTATTTCCAAGAAATCTGCATTTTGTTGTTCTCCTGGTTTATTCAGTGAAAACAATGACCTCTACTGTAAGAAACACAAGCAAACTAAACCTTTCAAATCTGACTGTAGATGTAACATCTGAGAGTGTTTCATGCTGAGGATCTGAGCAGACTACATGTACACATGCACAGAAACTGGCTTGCTTAGACCACTGAACAGTTACTCACTCAAAATTTTGGGAAAGAAAGAAATGGAGTTCATACCATAAATCTCTCCTCTTAAAAGGGGGCAAGAAACAAAGTATGCAAAGGAAGAGATAATGATGTAACTGGCATCCTTCCTATGCATCTGAAATTTCTGTGCAATCATTTCTTATATGTTACACCATTTGATTCAGTATTCTAGATACTCAAAGTTAGGATCCTACTCTGCTTTACTTACAGGTACAGTGCAAAGCTAGAAGAACAAATCCATTGTAAAAGTGAAAATTGGTAATAATATCTTTAAGCTTTAAAATGAGTTATTGTTAGAAGAAGTTGATGGCTAGTAGTGAGGAGAAACATTATATGTGATCATATGATGACATTTACATTTATTTTAGAGAGTTTATTTGGCTGACATTGCATGTGTTTATTATAAAACTGTATCTCATATCATCTGTGACAAGTGTCCTTTTGAGCCTACACATACCGCACTTCCACTGTGCTTTCCCTCTCATGTCCTCATCCTTATCCAGTCATTTCTGCATCTACATTTCTATGGCTTAAGAGGTAATCTGGATCTCAGAAACTGACCCAGGTTAAAATAACGGACAAAAATTTCAACCCAAAAGAGGCAGTTTTAACCAGGATTTTAAACAAGCTTCATCCCTCCATCTGTGTCCATTTCAGATAATCCCACTGAAGGGTGGTGACGAACATGATGTTGAGTCAGAGCTGCCGGAGTGAGAGGATGGCAGAACACTTTCTTCTGAAGGTGCAGTAGAATGATGACTCTGAAGCAATGGCCTAATTAACGTGCTGAGAGCTCTGAGCCAAATTACATTCCTTGGCAATGTATAAGGGGTTCTGCTTGTTTTTTAATTACATTTTTTTTGTTGTTTTGTTTTGTTTTGTTTTGTAAATGACTGCCAAAAGAATTCTGGGTTAAAGATTAATCGTTGTTTTGGTCTCATTAGGTCTTCAACTGTAAAGCCCACTCACCCCTCAACCCCAAATCTTGTGCCTCTGAAGTAACCTCCAGGTGGTGCATTTGTGCATGTCAAAAGTAAGTAACTGAGCAACAGTAAGCTAACAGGGGTCAAGATATATAAGAAGTTCAAGAGATGTATTACAGCAGTGACTCAGGAGGACAGCATATTAGTAAATTAGGCTTTTGCCAGATGTAAGAACTGATCCTTTTTCAATTGGGTATCATCTGAAAGGTCAAGAAGTAATGAAGCATGGGCATACAGATCCCCTATTGCCATGTGTTGCTACAAACTCTTATCTTATAATGCAGTAGCAGTTACAAGATACCAAACATAATAAACCAACATCCTGTGGGTGTCCTCGGTGCAGATCAATGGTCTAAAGAGTATTCTGCGAGAAATGACAGTGGATAGAATGGTAAAGAAGAGGCATTTTTTGCTATGTTCCCTAGTTTTATTGTTTCAGTGTACTTGTTGTTTTCCAACATTTCACATTCCAGTGCTCTCCTGTGATGCAACTAAGTACTGTTTACTCTTGAATAATTATTGAAAGATCAAAAGCCAAATCCTCTTCTGATTTACACCAGAACATATTAAGCTACTTTTGTTGATTTTTAGCTAATTTGGAGTCACTCCAAGTGCATACTGGTGTAACTGACAGGAGAATTTGATTCTATATCTCTCCAAGAAATAATTTCCTAGATGGATACGAGTCTTGGTACCAAGGTAAATGTGACAGAAAATCTGTGATTAGGTCGGATTGACTTCCACACTAGAAACCTTTTTTTTGTAAATACTATATATAAATACCAGAAAAAATGCTGTTTGTTTTATATATCTATGGATAAACACAATTTTATTAGAGCTACCAATATGTAATAATGAAAGTAGCCGTTTTAAGTAACAGATGTCGTATATCTATCCCCACAAAACATCAAAGGAATAAAACAATTTTAAAAATATTTTTGAAAATGGAGGTCCTCATTAGCTTTCTTTGATTGTTTCAATTTTATTTATTTATTCTTTTTTTTACCACTTTCTGTATCTGAACCTTTACTGTTCAACCCCATCTATTATTAAGAAGTACTCATTCAGGTTCACATATTTTTTGATTATATTCCACTTTTTTTATATGGGTATGCAAAATGTTGAATCTGAGAGCAGATTTTGGAATAGCTTTTTTAGGACTTTTTGTATGTTGTAATAAAGTGAGTTTTAAAATTTGTTGATGCTTACATTGCAATCTAGTTGCTGTTTCCTAGTTTTGAAACAAAAAACATAGCTTCTTATGGCGTCAGTGATTCAGCAATTACAACTACTCTTTTTTTCTGAACTTCTGCTTTCCTTGAAACAAAGGGAAGGATGGAAACAAACTTAATCAATTGGACATGGTTCACATTAATACAAGTCAAACTAATACTTTCTCATCATTACAGCTATATATTCATGAGGGTTTTTCGTGTGTCATTTTATAGTAAGGTAATATTTAATACCAACCATGACCAACTGGTCTTCTCCTGTAAATTTTTCTATGCAGAAGTTCCTCTTTTTCTGAAATCCTTTGTTAGTGTTTATTTCCGCTTCAATTAGTTGTTTGTGTACTGTGAATTCTAATCTTGTTGAGATTAGTTACTGATTTACCAAGATCATTGCAAAATCTGAAACTTCTGTGTTACTAGTTTACTTTCCCACAACTGCTGACACATATTTTGTTGCCTCTATATCTCTTCTTAGTGTCTATGGATTGCACTACTGTAGATGATGTTCCAGTTCCCACTTATCAATACAAGCAGTGATGTTTTTTAAGATTTCCCTCAACACCAATACTCTTCCTTGCTTTGTCCTTAGTGAAGTGTCAGACAAAGCCTAGCTAAACTCTAAGAGTGGAGTGCATGCTGCAGCATGATGCAGGAAACTTAATCTGCATGGTCTGGATGTTTGTGCAATTCAAACACTATCCATCCGCACTGCTGAGGGCAAGAACATCAGCGTGAAGATTTTATTATGACATCAGTTATCAGCCTGTTAGCAGTTTAATAACATGGACTGACCTGAGAACTATTTACACCTTTACCAACAGGAGTTATTCTCATGAAATCCATGCTTAAGTCACTGATGACAATAAGGAGCAACATATGTGTTTCACAGCAAGATAGAATTAGTCAAAAGTTCCTATATTATTGCCATTGTTTTTTGACTTTCTACTGTTTTCTAGCTTAGAGTATTTATTCCATGTCAGATTTACCCCAGTCAGCTGTTTTTATCCCCAATATATTCTCACTCCCCAGCAACAAAGTCTTGAACCATACAAATAATAGTATAAATCAACTGTAATGTACTGCAAAACATGAATCATAACATGTGAGACAACACTCTTGCCTGTTTCTGTAATTCACGCTGATTTATTGAGAAGAAAATAAGGCAAAAAAGTTTCTGCATTTTGCTTTGGCTCCTTTTAAAATCCATTGTTAGTTTCTAAGCTGCAATCTATTTATGATCAGAACATCTATGATATTTTCATGTAATGTCAAGTACCACTGAAAGCCATTCTTCTGTGCAACAGAGACACTTACTAATCCATACAGTTGCCTTAGAACTGACAGGTTCTTACAAAATTAACCTTGACTTAAGCCCAGAGTCTCTTAAATTTTGTTCAATCTCTGTGAACATTTTATTTCAGACATTCTAATGTACAAATAAACTGTATGTCTGGATAACTTGGGACCTACTCAATTCACTTTGATATTATGCAAGATCTTGTTAACTTTGTCTATGTTTCATTGCTTTTTTGCAAAAAGGGAGAAGGGAAAATTGGATCAAGGTCCTGGTTTAATAATATGCGTCAACAGCGTGAAAAAAAATCAAAGCTACATTAATAAACTAAATATTACCTCCCACTGATCACTGGCTACCAGGCAGATAGAGTTCTTTCTGATGGACTCCTAAGAGGGTCTTCAATAAAGTAAAATTGTGAGTTTGACGTTTCTCTTGCTTGCTGCCAGGAAGGTCTAAATTGAGTCCCAGTTGTTTTTCAGATTAACCCATTTGAGAATACAGAATCTGGCAAGAGTATTTTACAACTTTCTGAAAATGTGTTTAGGTTTAATATAGTTTTGGGTATTTCATGTGTGTGTGCCTAATTATAAAACACTCATCTTATATCAAGTACAAGGTATTAGCATGAATGCCTAAGGAGACTGAGTAGAAATCAGCAAAATATAGTGCAAAAAGCAATGCTTAGTTTGGATGACAGACAGAGCCAAAGCATCTGTTGTGTTTTACTGAAATGGTGCCATGTTTTAAAAGTGATGACTTCTCCTGCAGTACTTCTGTTCCTGAGGGCACAGTTCTTTCTCTTGTTTGCATCATTTTTAGCTCAGTTGACTTGAGAATTAATTATATTCCTGTAAATCAAGAGAGGGAGGAGACTTTGGCTCAATATTCCTCATAAAAGAAATGTAATAACTGTGGAGAAATGTAATAAGTCTCTGGTGCAGACTATAAAAGAATATGAAGACAAAATGAAGGGTCTAAGAGTTTAGAAGGCATCTTGCATTCCCAGCCTTTTCTTTTGAAGCTTGGTGAAGGATGTGACAGTTGCAAGTATAAAGAAGTGTTCATTTTATTATGCAGTTAGGTCTTAGACCTACATGACTTCATTGTAACTTACAAATGGTATGATCTAGAGCTGTCTGTTAACTTTTCAACCCAGTGTTTTACCCTTAGAGTGAAAAGAGAAGAGAAGAGAAGAGAAGAGAAGAGAAGAGAAGAGAAGAGAAGAGAAGAGAAAGAGAGAAGAGAAGAGAAGAGAAGAGAAGAGAAGAGAAGAGAAGAGAAGAGAAGAGAAGAGAAGAGAAGAGAAGAGAAGAGAAGAGAAGAGAAGAGAAGAGAAGAGAAGAGAAGAGAAGAGAAGAGAAGGGAACTTATAGAAGCTGAATTTTTTTTTTTTTTTTAAAGGCATTCATCTTTACTTTTGATGGAAATAACTTTTTTCATGTAGGTTGGAATTTTGAGAGGAAGTACAATTCCATTCCAGAAGACAAAAAGGCTTTCTGTGTTGAGGTTCCACTGGTGGAGGAAACAACCAAGGGAACCAAGTTACATCAGGTGAAATGTCAGCCACTGCACTGTCATCTGATCTTCATACTCATGTACCCCACTGTGGTTATCCTTAATTTATTTTTTGGGAGTCTCAGACCTGTTGAAGGTCTTTGAAAACTCTTCTTTGAATGTGTTATCTTTCTGTGTGATAGAAACCTCTAGGTCACTTACATTTCTGCTCCTTAAATTCTTACCCTCTCAGTATTTCATGTCATACCTCAGAGAACTACCATTATTTCTCATGTTATATCATGCTTTTTCAACATATATCAGAAAATTGTTTAACTTTCCTCAAGTTTCTTTACTTTGTTCCAGAAGCTTTTACAAAACTCCAACTAATCTGTGTAGACAGTGTGCACATGCAAATAACACAATTGTATATGTATGTAAATGTATATATGTCTATATGGCAATCAAAAGTCATACTCTCACATGTTCTGCCATGGATAGGCATCAAAATCTCTAATAAAATACATTATAGCTTCTTGCTTGTTCTGATAATAGTATTATGTTGTTCCACTACAGGTGAAAAGAAGGAATTGGTGAAAAGTCCCAAGTATCCTTCTACTGGAAGCATAGTTACTCTCTGATATTTGTGTATAGCCAGTGACATCTGAGAACAGAATATAAAAAAAATGTAATGCTGATCACATAAAAAAATTAAAGTAGGAGGCAGAGAGATGTTTTACATAAATTAATTTAGTTCTTAGAATTAAATCCTTGGCATGGCTGGCAAGCATAAGAAGAGAGTTTTTCCTTCCCTGGCTCTCAGTTGAATTTAATATAGCACTTTCGTTAGCACTGTAAAAATTACTCCAATATGGGAACACTCTTAATGAATGATAAATCATGTTACATAGATGCAAATATAACAAAGTTGAATTGGCATATAGCATATCTCTGTAGAAATAGCCAACAATGAAAATTACTTGAAATCCTACTCAAAGAGAAAGAGAAGCAAAGTACTACTTCATACTTCCAAATTTCAATGAATTTCCCCAAAATTATGACATTAGAAGGTGAAACTTGTCCCTAGAGATAATGTAATATTTATTGAATTTTAGGTTTGGATCAAGGCCGATTTGTGATAATCAAGTAAAATAACTGAAACTGTAAAACAATCCTATCTTGGAAATATTATAACTGTTAAGCAATGGATATTCACTAAATTTCAGTGGGACTGGTTACTGGAAAATGAGATACTAGTTACACTTTCAAAACAAAGTTAGGGATGAGACTGCCATATTTAATTAGGAATAAATTGAATTTTTTTTTTTCTGACTTTTAAGGGCACTGGGCATTTTATTTTAATTTGACAGATCTTCGTGACTTTTACAAAGATGTTGTATGAAGAAAATCTCAAGTCATTGTCCAAGAAAACCAGTCCAAGATTATACTACCATCTGTGGGCAGCTTGGATGCATACAGACATTAATCTATCTACTGGTCATGCCTGGGTTTTACTGACGAAAAATCTTTTTTTATTAAAAATGCCACTTTCTGATCCGTAGTGCTCAGGAGGGCTTAAGCCATAATGTGACATCTGTTGGCTCAACCAATTATGCATAAGGCATTTTTGATGCAATGGTTTTCTTGGAACATGCCAAAATCATTGAAACTTTAATTGGAAAAAAATTCACAGATCCAGGTTTTAATTTCCAGAGAGGGAGATAAGAAGAAAAGAACCAAGTTCATTCATTTCCAAAGAGTCAGTTGTTAAGACATCCATCTGCTGTGAGAAGGCAGAATCAAATGCTTGCTCTACCTTCTTCATCTTCACTGGTCCACGTGAATCTTTTGAAGAGGAGCCTTAATATTGATATTGGAGGAAAAAGTGTGTATTTATTTTGCATTACACAGCAAATTAAAAGGAAATCACTTGCAAAACGGGAGCACACACAGTCAAAATTTTAGATCATCAGCACCCTAAGAGATTTATTACAGCCATGAAGGCCAGTGACATTTCTTATGGTCCCCTTACCTGGCTCAGAAGACCAGCTAATCTGAAACCAGATAAAAATAATAGTTCTTGATCTGAAGTCTTGAACCGTCAATAGTTGCATATGAATTAGTGTGGTTTGATGAGAAAATTTGTGTCACCTCCACCTTAGTTCACACCGTGATCACTTCTCTGACTGCAGAAGTTCATTGTTTTCAGAGAAAATGAAACATGAACATGTGTTCTAGGAGCTTTCTTACTGAATTCTACCCATTAATAAGTGTTTAGTTAGGGCCAGGGCTATTTAGAAAGTGTCTCTAGCCTTAAACAGATGAATTTTCACGTCTACACAAAAAATTTCATGTAAAAATAAAATCCCAACTTAAAAAAAAAACCCTGCTTTTATAACCTAGTTATTCATACTTTTTTAAAATTAATTTCCTGCGCTGTATGTTAGGAAATTATAACTTTTACAGTCTTTAATTTTTACATTCCAAGCTTCATATCACTCTGATTTTTGAATTACTGAACAACTACACATCCTACTAAAGCTAATGAGAGATGTTCAACTCCTATGATAAGCATGGTATTTATAAAACAGTTTACAAATATTGTATTAGCCTAGACGGATGGAAAACTGAGGTGTTACGTATGGGATCTCTTTATAGCATCACCGCAAGGGAAAATGGGAAAATAATCAGTAAAGAAATATTCATATAATGTATAATATGTAGAATGTTACTTGAGCAAGATTTGCTTGAAGTATTTCTAGCATTATCTATGTACGCAAGGTGGAGCTGAGAATGTAGTTAATAATCATTACAGTAGTTTGTTTTATCTAAGCTTTCTCTTTTACTGTATTTTGGACTACTTTGGCATGTCTTTGTCATGAGATAGTTGGATGCCATATTATTTTTTTGTGATGGTGAAGCTTTTTGTGATGGTTATAGAATTTGTGACGTTTATGTGATTCTTAGTCCCTTTGGAGGATGAAGTTTGCTTTGGTAAAATGAGATTCTGGCAACAAGAGCTATTAATAAATGTAACTTCCTATGCATAGCAAGCTATTTTGTGTACTCGCAGCATGGGGAATTCTTCAAATGGTTTTCTTTTATGAATAATTGTAAATTTAATGTTGGCATCAATAACTTCTATAAATGCTTCATTCTATATCTGAGTTACACACTTAGCAGCACAGCTCATCTTTGATGAAACTTGTGCATAATTTTATTTTAGAAGATGTGAATACAAGAGGAAGGAAAATGCTAGTATTGTTCAAATTAAGTGCCTCTTAGATGATTGGAGGGAAAAGGAATTCATTACACGTTGGTCAATGAGACTGTAAAACACAAGGGAATAAACCTCTTTTTGTTTCAGTGCTAGATGGCAAAATAGATTCAGAAAAAGAGAAGTGCAGAACAAGAACTGAAGTGTTGTAAAAAATGAATGATCAGATCAAAACAAAAAGGATTTTCCCGAAAACAGCTTTATTGTGGAGTCTGTAGGTTTTATATAGATGGTTCCAACTTGACTGAACCTGTGACATTATCTGGCCATGAGGGGTCTGTATTTAATAATTAGAATTCTCTTAAGATATGGCACAGGGAAGTACAGCAAGAGCTTGACCTGTATTGAAGTCACTGTTATAACTGTTATCCTCTAAAAGTAAAGTGTCTGTACACAGTGTCATTCCGATTGTTCAAAGCCTATAAAAAGATATCACTGCTAAGGTGTTAAGCATCCCTCAAACCCCAATATAGCAAACTGCATTGAGACAGCTTTGGCAAAAGCCAATGCCTCTCTTCCCATGTTTCCCAGAGAGGAAACATTTTTTCTTCTGTTTTACTGAAGGAGAAGTGGTTCTATGTAACTTGCTTCAGCAGTTGCATGTATAGAGATTGTCTAGCTGGACCACCCTGCTTAAAATATGGCCAGCCATAGCACGTTGCCTAGGGTTACGTGCAATTGGGTTTTGAATAACTCTAAGGACAGAGACTTCACAGCCACTCTGGACAACCTGCTTCAGTGTTTGCCTGCACGATTATAAATAAATAAATAAATCACAGAATCACAGAATCACAGAATCACAGAATTGTAGGGGTTGGAAGGGACCTCTAGAGATCATCGAGACCAACCCCCCTGCCAAAGCAGGTTCCCTACACCAGGTCGCACAGGTAGGCGTCCAGGCGAGACTTGAATATCTCCAGAGAAGGAGACTCCACAACCTCCCTGGGCAGCCTGTTCCAGTGCTCCGTCACCCTCACCGTGAAGAAGTTCTTACGCACTTTTGTGCGAAACTTCCTATGCTGCAGCTTATGTCCGTTTCCCCTCGTCCTGTCTCCACGTACCACTGAAAAGAGACTGGCCTCACCACTATGGCCGCCACACCTCAGATATTTATAAACCTGGATCAGGTCCCCTCTCAGTCTTCTTTTCTCAAGGCTAAACAGACCCAGTTCACTTAGCCTTTCTTCATAGGGGAGATGCTCCAGGCCCTTCACCATCTTTGTGGCCCTCCGCTGGACTCTTTCCAAGAGATCCCTGTCTTTTTTGTACTGGGGAGCCCAGAACTGGACACAGTACTCCAGATGAGGCCTTACCAGGGCAGAGTAGAGGGGGAGGATCACCTCCCTCGACCTGCTGGACACGCTCTTCTTAATGCACCCCAGAATGCCATTGGCCTTTTTGGCCACGAGGGCACACTGCTGGCTCATGGCCAACCTGTCGTCCACCAGGACGCCCAGGTCCCTCTCTGCAGAGCTCGTCTCCAGCAGCTCATCCCCCAGCCTGTATTGGTGCATGCAATTATTCCTCCCTAGGTGTAAGACCCTACACTTGCTTGTGTTGAACCTCATCTGGTTTCTTACTGCCCAGCTCTCCAGCCTGTCCAGGTCTCGCTGAATGGCAGCACAGCCTTCAGGCGTGTCAGCCAATCCTCCCAACTTCGTATCATCAGCAAACTTGCTGAGGGTGGCCACTATCCCCTCATCAAGGTCATTGATGAAGATGTTGAACAAGACCGGACCCAGCACAGACCCCTGGGGGACACCACTGGTTAAATAAATAAATTATGTTTGAATTGTACTGCCTTGAATTTCTGTTTGTGCCTGCTGTATCTTTTCCTGTAACTGCACACCACTGAGAATATCCTGGCCCTGTCTTAACATTCTCCCATCAGATATTTTTTGCACACTGTTGAGCTTTCACTTCCCCAAGCCAAACAGTCTCAGATCTCATCCTCTCCTCCTCTGACGTGCTTCAGTCCAGTAATTATCTTAATGGTTCTTTATTGGACCATTAATGAGAATGTTAAACAGCGTTGGCCCCAGTATCGACACCTGCAGTACCTTTCAACTGGAGTTTGCACCGCTAATCATAACTCTTTGAGCCTGGCAGTTATGCCTGATATTCTAAAGGCACCTGAAGCCAATCCCCTTTCTCTAAGGGTAAATCATGACTGATTTAGACATTTCCATGCATCTCAGAGGTCTGGGATTCCTATGAAGCCAGGTCTTACTAGTAAAGACTGTGGTATTGAGGACCTCAGTTTTTTTCATTTTCATGTCATTAGTCCCCTGACTCATTTTCCATGGTTTTAAACAGAAATTTAGAAACCTTTCTTGTTTTTCTTTATGTCCCTTGCCAGATTCATCTCCAGGTGGGTTTTGCTTTCCTAATTCCACCCTTACATGGCCAAACATTGTCCCTATATTTCTCCTCAAGTTTGAGCTTTGTGAGAAGCTCCTTTTTAATCCCTACAGGCCTTCTGCTACTTTGACTCAATCTTTCAGGCTCTATGATGGATTGTTCTTGCGCTTGGTAAGGTGGATCTTGATAATCAGCTAGCTTCTCTATACCTGTCTTTTCTCTGGGGCAATACCCCATGAAATTCTTCCAATTAGGTCTCTGCACAGTGCAACATCTGCTTTCCAGAAATCCATTCTTCCTTTTGCTTCATTCCATCCTCTCATGATTCTGAGCTCCGTCGTCTCATGGGCACCACAGCAAAGACTGCCCATGACTTTCCCATCACCAAACAATTATTGTTTGCAGCTATGAGTTCCAGCAGAGCAAGTACCTGATTGGCTCCTCCATCACCCTTGTCAGGTAATACATAAAAGCAGAAAACACTGAAAGACATTTTATGTACTTGAATTAAGCCATTGAGAATCCCAAATAATTTGGACTTCTGGAACAGAGTTATGTCATAAAGTCATTAATTTCTTATTCATGTTTATCTGGTATAACTATAAGGTAGACTTCTTACTCCACCTCTCAGGGCTATATTTTATTTTTAGTTGCATATTGGAAAATATTATTTACATGGAACATCTATAATATTTTTTAAGTGATAGTTATTTTTATTTTGCTGGTAATTTGAGTTTCCACAGTTGAGCTTATAATTGTCAATATCTTTACTGAGCAGGAAAGCATTGTCAGAAAAGTGTAAGGAGAGCAACTGAAGAATGAAATAGATATGCTTTTAGAATGTTTAAAAGATGATAAGATTCTCTTGAAAATGGTTATTTTTTTCCTTTGTCTTTCTTGATTCCCTTCCTCCTGCCCAGCACATAGAAAGAAAGCTGGAGCTTTTGGGGCTCCAGGGAAGAGTTTAATGAGTAAATGTCCTCTGTTCTACATTATATAAATCTTATCTTAGAAAAAAAAAGTTGTTAATGTTGATGAGCTATAGATTTGAAGTATTTCCCTCCACTCACACATGCCTTGAAAAATAAGATAAAAGACATAATAACCTCCAGCTGAAGTTAATAAAACTATCCTTTTGCAGTTTGGATAAAACGTAAGGGCAAGACTTTGAACAGTTTAGAGTCTAAGACATGCTCCAAAATTTAGAGTCTTGATTTTTTCTTTAAGCACTGAATTCTCAGCACTTCTTATTTAAGAGGATGGAAATTTCTGAGGGCTGATATGGCTCAAAAAGTGGGTCTTTTAAAATGTATTCAACATCTTACTTTAGAAGTAAATGAAAGGCTGATTTGAATAGGGGTCCTGAGGTCTCTTTCTATGTCAAATGAAGTGTGGGCACGTCCTTTGCATAAGGTCACTCACCTAAGTCCTTTGTGCGATGGTGTGAGATGGAGATTAAAGTTGATGGGAAAAGGTTTGAAGGAGAGACACCTTTATTCATCTTAATCTCCTTTTCCCCACCTGCGTTACATAGGGAATTTGTGCTTCAAACTTTATTTTAATGATTTGATTAAACATTTTTAAGCGGTGAACTATGTTTCTGTTTATCCTTGAGTCTTCATGAGTCATCATGAAGATTTTGCAACTTTTCTGCTTTCTACATTCCTTACAAGGCTTGTGCTATCACTTAGGACTAATAGTATGCTATATATGCTATATCTGTGCACAGACATTTTTTCCTAACTCATCTGTATGTTTGATATTTACATATATTTACAAAACTCTGAAGCACCTATAAAAAGCAAAGATTTTAGATTATTTTTACTAAACAAAATTGTAGCAGAGCCCCAAAGATTTGGTAACTATTGCTGAATGAGGACAATAGACATGCAGATGAACATCACACTGGACAGGTACATTTGCGCTGTCACAGTTTGTCAGTGTGGTAAACTCAAAAGGAATTGCTATGAAAGTATGAAGTGCTAGGACAAAATGCCAAGAAGAGCCATTTTCCTAGCTGCAGAAGTCCACAAATAAGGATAGACAGTATGCCATGCAACTGTTTACATGCAAACAAAAGCTCAAAACTACAGCAAAGCTTTCTAAACCACAATGCAAAGCTAAAATAGCAGGAGTTTTACACTCAGCATCCTGGCAAAACTATGATTTTGGGGCCCATACAGCGTTCGTTCAATGGGATACTTCCTCCCACTGACTTTTATTGACTTCATGATTCTATGCAACACAGATAACGTATTGGCTACACAGATAGGCCGAACCAGTATAATTCATATGGTATAAGCTCCTCATCCTTTTTGTCTTCCTAGTTTGCAAGCAGTGAATGAACTCCAGATTTCCGAACGTGGGAATTCATTACATTTTCTGTCAACTGTGTGTTTACACTTTCAGGAGTTTAAAGTGTACTGCCACTTTTTTAGGTGGTATTTAGGTAGTACATTAGGAAAGAGAGGCATTTGTGCTTTCCTATGGAAAGATTACTTCTCCATTGATGTGTCCCTCAGCAAGCATAAGAAGGATTTGTGGATGTGCGTGGAACAAGGCAAACCTATAACAAATGTGACTTCAGCCAGTTCCATTGCCAAAGTCCTAGTAAAATTATTCATTCTCAGATAAATCTTTAATTGGTTCCCCTCTTAATACTATTCTTAATACTATTTCAGGACCCCAGAGTCCTTTCTAGAAAGCCTCTATGGAATATTTTTCTTCATTCTTAATTAATTATTTGAAATGTAAATTAATGCACAATAGCTTTTTTTTTTCTTTTTTTTCTTTTTCTTTCTTTCTTTCTTTTTTTTTTTTTTAAGTCAAGAGTAAAACATTTTCACTGTAAATTAAGATTCTTCCATCAACAATTTTACTATGGCTAAGTGACATCTTTTCTGTTTCAAAGCTCCAGACTCTCCTCCGTGATGTTGCTCTGCAGCAGTAAAGAAAGAAACCACTGCTTCACAATGCTAAGCACTCCAGTGGGAAACACAAACAGAGTGCATAAAGCAAAGCATTCATTTCATGAGATTTTATTAAAAGGTTTCACCTCTAAATTGAGCTGTCATACACTGTTGGGAAACTTTTTACCACAGTTTATTTTAACTATGTAAAAAACATTAAAGGAATGAAAATTCTGCAGTTTTTAATATAAAAGACGTGACCTCTTACACACTACCAGCAAGCTATAGTGCATTTAATCAAATTGGTTGGAAAGTAAAATCATGCCGAATGTGAGGATTTTTTTTATTTTTTTCTCCCCCCTCAATTCTTAGAAATGACCCCAACCTTGTTAACATGCTGCAGATTTCTGTGTATCTGTGCAGCACGCTCTTTGGAGTTCACTCAGAGAAAACTACAGCGCATGATTAAAAGATATCCTCTAGATGAGAAGGACGTTCAGTAATTTATAAATCATTCATTTGTGACATAGCTTCATACAGCTTTTCAAGGAATTGCATTAACTGCTTTTGCAGTTTCCTCAAATGTTGCTTTCAGTAGACAGTGTCATAGGTCATTACCAGTTTTTCCCTTATGTAAGCAATTCCAACTTTCTATTAAAAATACTAATTTCCACCCCACTACAGTATCTTTTGAAGTAGCATGTATATTAAAAAAAATAGTCACAAGTTGCTTTGAAATATTAAAGGAATATATTTAAGTGAAGGGCTTTCAGGCAGGTTGTTTTTCTGTATTCCTGATGACAGAAAGATTTTAGCCTACAAAGTCAATAGTAAATTTTATTAAAGTCATTATTTTCCTGTTACAGGCCTTGTGCTTTAAATAAACTATAGCTGACAATGCTGTCTTACATACTGTCATGCTGTAAAACAGCCTTTCTTTATTACCACAGGGACAACTCATTTAGAACTTTGAAAGTGTTTTCACACTGGAGTTGCTCATTTGTAGTGCTGGCCGATGGCTGTTCTTGACGAATACCTTTTATAGCTGCAACTTTCTCTCTCTCTCTCTCACACACACACACTTTTTTTTTTCTTTCCCTCTCCCCCCCCCCCAGTTCTTAGAAATGATCCCAAGTCAATATCTTCAAAAGAAAAAAGTAAGAAATTGCAATCCCTTTTTTTTTTTTTTCAGCTAAAGATAAATATTCTGCCCCCATCATCCAAAACTTATCTCAATCTTTTCATACTAATTTTGCTATGACAGCTTGAAAAGTCTTACTACAACACAATTTTTTCTCAGTTACTCTTGTTCAAATTTACAGCAACTTCAAGTAAATAATATGTGGCCATTACCATTATTCTAGCGTTGTAATTTAATTGCTAGTACAAAGTTTGGGCCTTTGTCTGAGATTGTTGTTTCATCTTTAGACAGTTGCTTTGACAGAAAAGACAGCACAATAAATTGTTGCTCTCTCCCTCTCACCACACTCACTTCTCTGCTGCAGGTCCCTTTCCTCAATGAGTCTGATATAGCTGTTTCCTGGATCTTTGTTTTTTTGTAGAATTTATTCTATAAGTTCAGACCAGTCTAGCACACTGATTGATGACCTGGTCCTATTAGCTATGGTACAGCTACAGCTTAAGAGGAGATTGAAAAAGCAGGTGATGGAAATAGGCTAGGCAGGACTGGACCTTTCTGAGTTGGTTTTGCTGCTCCTGCAAACAGTTTTCTGACCCTGCAGAAATAGGCATAGGACCTGTCCCTGTTGGGACCATGTGCTGGTGCAGTGAGACATCTGTCCCTCCTTTTAGCAGACAGGTCAGATCATGAGAAAGAGTGCTCATTACCAACCCCAAGCCCTCATAAATGATAGGGATAAAGATAGGAAGAGGTGGCATATATAATAGGCTCTTAAACATGTTCTGACATTGTGTCCTGCTTTCACCCAAAACAAATCATTCTTTATAGGGCTTCCTGAGTAAGAGTAGGGTTTGGCTGTCTGTGTCAGATATAGCTGCCTGCTGTTCATAAAAAATGTTTGTTTTTAGCCCATGAGAAAGTATGTTCTTGACTGTCTAACTTAGCTACAGGCCCTCGTCACAGAGCCATCCTTCCTGCTTCCAGAACTTTTGTCAGCTGTTGTTATCATGTAAATAGGACTATAGCCAGGCCAATTTTCTAAATTGTCCAGATGAATGAGTTATATGACCACATGTTGCTTGAATAACAGATGGATAGTTCAATCTCTGCATTTTGCTGTTCTAAATATATTTCTGTTAATTATGTTGTTTGTCTTGATATCTGGAAAATGAAGGTTCTCTCTTTATACCTGTGTTAGAACTGTAACATTAGAGTCATATGAGTGTAAAGTTGGAAAAGACCTCTCCTGAGGTCTAACCATTTCTTCTCCACGGACAGAGAATAACTAAGCTCAGTCTAGACACTCACATAGAAAGCTTTTTCTTCCACTGCCTTTCCAAAGTCACCTTTGAAGCAAATTAAACCATTAGTTTCTTGTTTCATTTTCTCCGTTCTGAGCTCTAGGGAAGAAGTGAGTACTGCTTCTTTATAGTGAATTTTTTACGAATTGAAGATGGACTTCCCCCTTTCTAATTTCTAATCTGCCCAAACCCAAGTGCTGCAAGCTTCTTTTACAAGTCAGGGTTTCTAAGAGTTCAGTATTGCTACAAGCTACTCCTTTTCCTTTTTCCTCAGTACACCACACATGCCCATGTGTTCTCTATTGTAATACACTTAAAAAGCATGTACCAGAGAACAAGCTTAGCAAAAAAAGTCTGGTAGCTTTCCACAGACATATTAAGATAAAGTGGCTGATGATAGGTTCTAGCAAGGACAAAGATCATTGCAAAGGAGTGGATGTAATCATATAGCCCTGAGTGGGAGAAGACTGAATCAGAAAGAATGGTCAGGGCACAGTCTGCTGCCCAAAGACCTACAGTTTTGGAGTACCTTTTCATGCTGTAATTTTTTCTGGCTTATCTGAAGGCTTCTGTTGAGAAAGCCATACCCTTTCTCCCCATCCCACATTACTGTGTTCCTATCTTTTTTATTAAGACTTGATCAGAGAGTCATGTAACTTAATGACATGTAAGTCAATGGGCTACGTTTCCTTCGGTAACCAGGTCAGTAACCCATTCATCCAAAAATCTTCTAGATACTGGATGAGATGACAGTGAAACAGAAGGAGCAAGTGTTCCGCTTGTATTTGTATTGTTTTGTTCCAGTGTAACTGTATCTGACTGAGTGTGATGCCCAAAACCAAGTCTATTGCTCTGTAAGAAGTCTTTTTAACACAAAGTAAAGGCGTTCTTCCAGTAATACTTTCAGGAATGTGGTTTGCCTTTTCTCTTTTGCGGAGATCCTACTATTAAGACATAGGCTAAAATATGCTGAATCATAAATTCTGAGAGATATCATACCTGATTTTACATGAGATAGATTTAGCTTTCTTCCATATGGTGCTGTCTTTTGGACTTAAGATGAGAATAATGACAAAACACTAATGTTTTAGGTATTACTGAGCAGTGCTTGAACAAGGACAAGGACTTTCAGGGCTTGACAGTGCACGTTGAAGCTGAGAGAGAACAGAATCAGAACAGCTGATCCAAACTAGGATATCCCATACTATACAGTGTCATGGTGGAGAATAAAAGTAGGGGAGATAGCTGGGAAGTTGCTACATCATTGGAATACTGGCTGGACTGGACATTGGCTTGTGGTGAGCATCACTTGCTTTATTCTTTTTTTTTTCCTTTTTTTTTTTTTCTTCCCCCTTATTAACTTATCTTTATCTCAACCCACACATTCCTGCACTCTACAATTTTCTCCCCATCGCACTACAGGACAGAGGGGAGTGAGCAAATGGCTATCTGGTGCTTAGCTGCCTGGTGGCTTTAACTGCAGCACATAATTACAAATGAGAAGCATTCAAGGAAATCTCACAAAAGGAGGGAGAGAAGATTGAATGTATCTTGAATCCTTTTCTACAAATATACTCTCTGGAGTGTGACCACACTGCTCATTTTTTCCTTCCAAGAGGTTATCTTAGTTGTTCTTCATACACTTCTAGGAACTGTTCCAAACACAGGGGCTATAAATCTACCACTTGGCATTTTGGGCTTTAGTAAAACATGCATCTGGTGCTCTGATGGCATCCCAAAGCTTGCAATTCTTGAAAGAGTACATGGCACCCAATGTGCAGGTCATGTTTAGATTCTGAATCTATGCACTGTACTCATGATTTATAGTAAACATTCTATGTTTAGGTCACCTGTGGTTTAATTTGATGCGTGTTGAATAGACTTGTTTTGTATGACAGCATTTAAACACGTATCAACAATCTTTAAGTTTCCATGTTTCATCTATCTAGAAAAGCAGTAATATTCCTGAAATGATATTCCAAGAATCTATGTTAGTAACTTTTAAGAAGTGTTTGCCTGTGTCACCAGAATGCATTTGTTCTTCTGGACTTCAAAAGATATTTTTCCCTTTTGAATTGTAGATTACGAAATATTAAAATACTCATGACAGTTAGCAGTCTGCTGCTATCCTATGTGCAGAACTGCCCAGTTATTATTACTAAGACAAAAGACATACAAGGACTGTTTCAAAATCTGACATAATTGTTTTGGTATCTAATATATGTACCATATAGCATGGTATATTAGTTTTATAACTAATTCTTATGAGGTCTCCCTGCTAGAAATTGAGCCTTCTTTTCCTCCTCCTCACACGGTAGTGTCCCTCATGCCTCATGCAGCTAATGTAGATTCTATCAAAAAGCATGATTTGTGATGTTTGTGTGTTACTGTTTACTTAAAAGTGTTAAAACCACCTTTTCTTATCAACAGGAAACTTTCAAGATATTTAAAAGCATGCCTTTAAACCTTCTGGCAGCAATAAAGCAAAAATGGCAGGTGGCTGTATGAAAGAAGCAGAATATGTTTATACTATAACTAACCATAGGGGGAAAAAATTACACTGTATATAGTGGTTTGGAGTCTCATCTCAGTTATTAAGGTGCAAATCCAGAGTAATATTCTGCTAACAATAGCGCTTTAAAAAAATACCAAAAAACCCCCACAGACTATTTCAATGTATGAATATAATATTGGGCAATATTTGATCAAAAACAGAACAAAACAAAAGCACAACAAACCTGTATTAAATTTGCCTGGGTGCAGAAAAACAAAGGGCTGGTTCTCCCATCTTCTTGCTGAACCAGGCTTGAGCATGCATTGTTTGGTTGCCAGTGTGTCTCAAGGAGTACATAAGAGATTGAAAGATTTGCATTTCTCAATTTGTGGAGCTGAAACCTCTCAAGTCTGTAACAATATTTAGGTGCCTTTTTATTGTTTGGATACATTAGTGTTTGGCTTGATACTGCCTACTGTTGTAGCAGTGATTAGAGTATGAGAGCAGATGAAGTCAAAGAATAAGTCTCTTCTCCTAACCATGTGTTGTGCAAGCCAAGATCTGATTCAGTGACTAAAATCCCAACAAATCCCACATTTTTGCCACTTTACTACCAGCGCTGAAACATTTTTTTTGAGAAATTAAATAACATCAGCACAAACAACTATGGAAACTGTCTCCATCAGAAATAAAAAGACAATAGTGCAGTCTTACGAGTTACAGCAGCTTGAAGCAAAAATCCATAGAAAGTGTTTTTACCAAGCTGTCCATGGAGTTGTACTGCTTCTCATTACAAAGAATACAATGTTAGTAGGATGGGAAAGGTAATATTATTCAGTTTTCCATTGAAAATAAGAGCTGAAGTCCTCCTTCAGATTAAAAAAAGAGAAATTAAAAATAATAATAAAAAGGTTACAGCTGCCATATTTCCTCCTGTCTGGTTGATAACATGTTCTCTCAAATCTTGCACTAGTGGAACCTCAGAAATATGTTAAAACAGAAATCATGGTGAGGTAATTCCCATATCTGTAAATCAGAAGCATTTACTATAATGTGCAGACCAGACACACTTGTAAACATTGTGGACAAGATTTGGCTTTCTGCAATACTTTTTACTTCTGCACATCCTAGGAGACTTTTGCAAACTAAGTCCTTACTGCTGTTTCCTGCATTTATTCTCCATTGTGCTTACGTCTAATAAGGACTTTATGGGAACTTAGGCTTCTCTGGTCTCTGATTTGCCAAAGAATTTGAATCACAAAGAATTAAAATGCCTCAGGACCAGCAATATTTGAGAATTGTTTCCTTTGTTATTGTAGCTTGCTGTGGGAAATGGAGAGGTATCATACCTGCTTTGATGCCAAAGGCCCCTTCTGTTACGAAGTGATTGTTCTTTGTTAAAAAAATAAAAGTGCCCCCAAAGACTCAGAAGGCAATAGTTTAACTAGCTACATTACTTCCACTATTTTCCTCCCCACCTTTTTCATCCAATAGACTCATTGGTGGTAGTGACCAGAGTGACACTGGAGGCAGCAGGCAGTGACACATTACAGGAATTCCTCTAACTGACTTTTATCCAGTGACACTGAGTGCAAGCGGGAGCTGAATTGTGCAAGGTAGCTCTAACTCCCTCTCTCTGATTTCAGTCTTTCCAGGGGGTCAACTGCTTATGAAGAATATCCATTATTTATACCTTTCAAGAGAATTACATCAGCAGGAACATATGTATTCATGTAATAAAGCTGGAAACTACCATGCAAATCCAGACTGCTTTAAATATGTATGCGAAATACTGTATGCCAAGTCCTGTATTGACTTGTGCCTGTGTTACACCACTGTCCTCAGTAGAAACATGCTCTCAGAAAGTCAGTGAATTTGGCTCAGTAGGTTTAGGATGCGCCTGATTGTGTTAATCCTGTTGGAGTACAAGTATGTGCCAACGTGTGATGTGCAAGCTCAGGACTCCATTTATCTGCTGGTGTAAAAAATGATGCGTGGTGATGTGCTGTCTTCCTGGGAATGGCTTAAATGTCAGTGACCATGCATTACGTACAAGCATAGGGCAATCTGCATCCTTCCAGGACAGTGTGTCTCTCTCAAGGGCTGCATTCACACATTACAGCAACGTAGACCCTGCCCTCTGATCAACATCTTGTTCTTGACTACAGAAATCAAATTTACATCTCCAGAAGCAATGGAAGCTTAAATATTGTTTCATTCTGACCTCTCACTCTGAACTGTGACATTACTTATTCTGAGCAACTACATTTCTCTCAGCTAAATTAATCAATGGCCCTTTTAGGGCAGGTCCATTTCTTTTTTCATATTAGAAACTGCATCACATTACCTACCAGTCAGCTTCAAATCTTTCATTTTGTAGGAGGCTCAGAGAGAGACTAGTCAGAGAGAAAACTGGAATCAATACACTAGGCCAGCTCAATCTGGATTTCAGGTCAACATTTGGAGAAGGAAAAGGCAATTTTGAAACTAATGTCCAGTGATATGAATTTTATGGACTAAGGCAGACTTCTGAGGTCAGTCTCCTGGACCTATCTGCAGCTATCAGCCCAGGGATGTTATGGACAGCAGTTTGCAGAAGGGCTAGGGATTCACCCTGACTGTCTTAAGCCCTGTTGAGGGACGCATCTAAACCTCCAAATTCAGATCGATCTATCTATCTATCTATCTATCTATCTATCTATCTATCTATCTATCTATCAGATCTATGTAATGTTCTTCAAGAATCAATTATCTTTTTACCCTCACTACCCACAATGCAGTCCGGAGGAGAAAGAGTTAAAGTATGACAGAAAAATGCTAGCAGATTGATGCATATCAAGCAAATGGAAAAAACATTTTCGTGTTCCAGAACCTAAGGGAATGCTAAGACAGTGATAGCATAAATGAGAACGATTAGACCTGCTTCTGAAACAGTCCTTCCTATAGGTGGATAAAAAGCTTAATTTCTGGTGAATTATAGTTTTGGTTAATTTCAATCCCAGTTGGAAATTCACAGCCACTTTTAAACAGTGATCTGAGTGCCACAAGCCAGAAGAAGTGTTTTCCTCCTGGCATACAGGTAAGGCCCTTTCTTTAAATTGGGCAAACTTTTTTCCGCTTGAAAGCCTGTAACCATATCTAGAACACAGCCTGAAATATTCTCAGTATCCAGGAACTGTAATAAAGATGAACTTCAACTGTGCTTATTCAAGCACAGTTCAGCCATTTCACGTTGAGTCCTAAAATATAATTGTTTCAGATAAAATTTATTTAACTCTTTAGACTAAAATTTGGCTTCACATGAGCAGTAAACAGACAGAATATCTCTATTAACAAGATTTACTGAATAAGAAATCTGTCAGGATAAGCCATCTGAAAATTAAAACAGACATCAGACTAAACATATAGATGAAAGACTTCCACAGCTTTATGTATACAATGGACTCAGAAGCCAGAGTTCCAAAACACCTGTAAAAGTATCTAATGTGTAAGTTTGCACTGATAGCCCTATACATGAAAAATATGATCACTTTGTTTTATGGAGCTTTTATTGCACGTTTGGAAAGAAAGTCTAAGTGCAAACCTTTCATCAAAGGAATTTTAATGAGAGTTTCCAGATACCTCCAACAACCAGATGAAAACCTTTTGGCTTATCTTCACATGAAAGATAGTATTATTTTTATGTTACTGATTCAGAAACCTACTTCTACACTCTTAACGACTGTCATCCTATTTTTGTCTTTCATTCTGACATGATCTTTTGGCAGTTTTGCTATTTTAAAATTCAGATAGTCAAAAAAGGTTTTTTTTTGCTTCTTCCTTCCAATTTTTGGTCCCAATAGACAATACTGCCATCTTGCTGTTATTCATGTCTAGCTGACACATTATTTTTGACTCTGCCTTCCATCTTTTCATTTGGTCTTTCAAAGTGACACTTTATCTTGCCAACTGTGCCTCTAATATTAAGGGGCCAGGCCCATCCCTGGTTTCACCATTGAGATTCACATCCCTCATACTCTGCTGTCCTGACTCAATATTTAGACTAATCTTCTCTGGTCTTCTTCAAGTCAGACAGTATCCCATTCCCAAGACACACTCAACATACCTTTGGCTAACACAGGTCTTCTAATCTCTAATTCTGACTTTATTATAACATACATAGATCCTTTTATAACTCCTCCTCCTTTGTGTTTGATTTAACTTGTTCTTGTAGTACCTGCTCCTTCCTGCCTCCTGTTCTTTCCTTTCTGTCATAATTTCACTACCACTTGTAAAGCAAATCTCAGTAGTCAAGGGCCATAGAGCCTTTCATATTTTCTATATTCTGTGTTCACAGAATGGTTTAGGTTGGAGGGGGCATTTGGAGGTCATCTCATCCAACATTTGTTCAAGCATCACCATGTCCAGGCAGCTTCTGAAGAGCTCCATAGAGGAGACTCCTTGGGCAACCTGTGCCAGTGCTTCATCACCAGCACAGTGAAGTGCTTCTAGGTGTTTAGAACCTCTTGTATTCCAGTTTCCTCCTCTGCTGGCACTGGGTAGCACCAAGAAGAGACTGCCTCCATTCTCTTTACTTCTTCCGTTCAGGTATTAATGGACAGTGATAGGAACCTGCCTAATCTTGTTCTCCATGGTGAGCCATCCAACTCACTCTCTCCTCATAGGAGAGGTGCTCCAGTCACTTCATTGTGTTGGTGGACCTCCTTTGGGCTCTTCCATGTCTCCCTTGTACTGGGGTACCCAGAAGTGAACGTAAGATTCCAGATGTGGTTTCACCAATAACTGAGAAGAGTGGAAAGATCATCTCACTTGACCTGTTGATGATACTTTGCCTAATGCAACCAAGAACACCATTAGCCTTAGCAGCAAGGGCACAATGCTTACTCATGCTGTCTGTACTTGATGCATACAGATACAGTCAATGCATAGCATAGCATAGCTAGAAGATTGAAAAAAGTGATTCTACTCCTCTGCTCCACTTTCATGAGACCCCACCCAGAGCACTGCATGGAGCTCTCAGGCCCTCAACTTAAGAAAGGTACACATCTATAGGGGCAGGATCAGGGGGGCCATGAGGATGATCAGAGGGCCGGAGCACTTCTATTATGAAGGTAGGCTGAGAGAGCTGAGGTGGTTCAGCCTGGAAAAAATAAGGCTTTGGGAAGAACTCATTGCTGCCTTCCAATAGGAAGGTCTGTGGGAAAGATGAGGAGACACTCTTTATCAGGGAGCATAGTGACAAAACAAGGGGTAAGAGTTTTACAGTGAATAAGGGTAGGATTAGAAAAAGGTTTGACTATATGTGTTTCACAGCATTTAACATGGCAAGGTATCAAGTTTATTTCAGCATCTGACTCTTTTAAATAACTTACTTTAAATATTCTAGAGAACGGAGGTTAAGAAGCCTTTCTTCTCATATTAATATGTATACATATTCTCATATTTGTTGTGTAGTGCTCAGCAATTTCAATCATTGTAAATAACTGAAAAATGGGAATATTTTGATAAAAGTGCAAGACAATATTAAGGGATCATTAATTCATGTAGATAACTTTCTAAGTGACATGACATCAAAAGGTCTGTAATCAAAACAGTGATTTGTATTGAATACTGCATACTCTTTGTACTGAAAGTGACATATCTGTTGCCTATTTTAGTCTAGCTCATACCTTTAAAGAAGCTACAATCCCTTAGTGAACTATTAGGGTGTGAGGGAAACAAGTCAAAGGAGGTATTATTGGATTATTCACTCTTCTAGGACAGAACCTGTTTGTATAATCAGAGATATGCCTTAAGTGGTCTTTAAAGAAAGTCAGATTTTTGTTTAAAAAGGGAAAGGAGGAGGCTTCATTAAC